>NW_007247435.1:214696-220521 GCF_000164805.1 Carlito syrichta
AAAAAAAAAAAAAAAAAATATATATATATATATATGTTCAGGATTGTTTTGATACATGTATTTATAATAAAAAGTGTTGGAGGGATTGATGAATTTCTGTTAAAGAAAAAAAGAAGTTGGTAGTGGAAATCTATCATAGTCGGAAAACTAGTGACCAACAATTCAGTGCGAAGAGCTATTTCAGTGGTTGGGGTCAACTCACTTATCCCAATTGATAGAATTTTAGTACTATAGGAACTTCAGTCACCTACTTGTTCAATGAGGTTTAACATATTTTTAAACTGCCATAAGTCCAACTGTGCATTGTGATGAAAAACTATTGAGACAGATCAGAGAATCAGAATAGAAAACCCCAAAGTAAACTCAAGTTCTATATGAGCACATAGCAGATTATAAAAAGAGTATCTGTAGGAATTTGGTGTGTTGTTTAGTAAATGGTATTGGGATAGATTTGCCATTAAGATAAAAATAAAAAGAATAAATAGGTAGCTGCCCCTTACCTATCCTGAAAGTAAAGAAGAACATGGCAAACATACTCCATGCAGAGAAAACAAATATGGGGTCTACCAAGTGACCATACCAATACGAGGGCTCACAGTTCTGGATGCTTTTAAGAGAAATTTCCATTTTTATATGAAATCTCCCAACTTTTAGTTGTTGGCAACCCTTTCAAATATTTTTAAAACAGTGTGAGAACCAAGCTGTATTTAGTTTCCTAGGGCTGCCATAACAAATGACCAAAAACTGTATGGATTAAAACAGCAGATACTTGTTCTCGCACAGTCTGGAGGCAAAAAGTCTGAAATCAAGGTATTGGCAGGATCGCCTCTTTCTCGAGACTCTGAGGAAGAATCTGTTACTTGCTTCTCTCCCAGCTTCTAGTGGTTACCAATAGACCTTGGCATGCCCTGGCTTGTAGATGCATAAGTCCAATCTCTGCCTCCTTTGTTATATGGCATTCTCCTTTCTGTGTCATCTGTGTCCAAATGTTCCTCTTATAATGACATTGGTTTTGGGATTACGGCCCACTCTATTCCAGTATGACTTTATTTTAATTTGATTACTTCTGCAAAGACCTTATTTCCAAGTAAGGTTACATTCATAGGTACTGGAGGGTTAGGGTTTAATATATTCTTTGAGGGGGCACAAACACACTACACAAACAGAACAGTTTGTAGGACTGATCCTATCTTGATCACCCATTTGTATTATCTGGTGGCTAAATAAATTCCAAATTGGTTGAAATCTTTTATATAAAAAATTGTTAGAAAAAATTAGATAAAAGTTTACACACACACACACATACACACACACTCACACTCACACTCATACTCACACACTCACTGAGCATGCTCTGATTTCTCTTCAGAACAAATAAATCTTTTGCCTTTTACTAAAAAAAAGAAGTTTACACACTTAAGGGGTAGGACTTTTAAAGCATACTTATCAATACAAAATTTATAATGAAAAAAGATTGATAAATTTGACAGGTTTAACCACAAAAACGTAAATATTCCTGTACATTTAAAAAATGCACAAAGTCAAAATATAGATCAGAAACGACAATTTTATAAAAGGTTAAAAATAAGTCTCTATGAACCCAATTAGACTTTCTTTTTATTGATTTGTAACCCTCAAAAGAGTTGGCATAAGACCACAATAGAAAATAAAAAGAGAAAGACAAATGTTTCATAGATACAAAAGGGATCACCCCCAAAATGGAATTTACTTATAAAAAGGTGTGTATTTATTCTTACATGCTTAAACTTCAGTCACCTTCAAAGCACTCTTTGTTTGATGCAATACACCTATCAACATGCTTTTTCCACTGCTCAAAACAGTTTTTAATCTTGTCAGTTTGGATGCCCTTTAGTGTTTCTACCAGTTTTTGTTTCACCTCTTCCATATCATCAAAACATTTCCCTTTGAGTACTTTTTTCATCCAGAGAAATAAAAAATAAGTCACTCAGGGTGAGAACGGGTAAATAAGGAGGGTAGGGTATGGAGGCCATGCCATTTTTGGTCACAAACTGCTGAACACTGTGCAATGTGGGCAGGTGCTCTCATAAATTACCCATTATAAAATGGGTATACACATTGAAAGAACCTCCTAAAAATACTCACTGAAGCTTCTCACAACAATGGTAGCTGACACTGATGCTGATGGGTTCCTAGAACACTAACCTGGTGAAGGAAGCCTGTGCTATAAAGGAGCCACCCTCCATAAAATAACATTTTTTGGAGGGTTCCCCGTCATATGTAAAAACATGTCAATTGTTAGTAGTTAACATGCTGCAATTATGAAAGCAAAGGCAAACCTTTTCCTCCTTATCAATTTGATCAAATTTTAAAACAAAATAACAAACCAATTGATACACAGTGACATCAAGTGGGCAGGGGGATATAAGCGTCATCATCACACACTGCCAGTGACATTATAAGTTATCTAATCATTCTAGGATCAATTTATCATCTAGTTTCAAAAGTCTTAAAAACGTTAATCCTCTCTAACCAACAAAATTTTTCTTCTAGACATACACCCTAGGTAAATAAGCAAGGAAGAAAAATCTTTGGACAAGGCTATTTATCTGTGTTAGCTTTGGCTGCCATAATAAAATACCATAGTCTAGGTAGCTTGTAAACAGCGGACGCTTGTTTTCTTACAGTTTTGGGAGCTAGAAGTCTGAGATCAGAGTGCCAGCATGGATGATTAATGAGAGCCCACTGGCTTCCCGATAGCCACCTTCACCATGTGTCTTTTCATGATGGATAAAATCTCTCTTCCTCTTCTTATAAGACCACAGTCAGATTAGGGCCCCACCCTTATGACTTCATTTAACCTTAATAACCTCTTAAACCCCATTTCCAGGTACAGTAATATACAGGGTAAAAGTTTCAACATATGAATTTAGGAGGGATACAATTCAGTCTATGTCATCACCTCAGCATCGTTTATAACTGTAAAGACTTGGAAACAGCCTAAATGTCAAATAGATTGGAATTCTTGAAAAATGGACACTAAGATAGAGCTTCTAATGCAAGTGTGGGGGCTCGCTCTCAGCAACACAGAAAAGGAAGGATGGGAAGCAGATAGAAGTCTCACGTGATGCAGTTGCCACGGAGACCTCAGCCAATGTCCCATGAGGAGCTCTCGGCTGGGATGGCCCTGTAAAATGTAACTAAATTGAAACAAGAGGGCTGTCTTGATGTCCCCTCACCTGGTAGTCCCTGGGTATGGGTTGCCCCCAAGAAGAAAGTGAAGCAAGTCTCTGACCAGGGCTCTTTGCAGAGACTCAGTGAAAACTCACAGCAGGAAAAATTCCCAACAGTGTTGCATCTGGCTCAGAGTTGTTCATAATTCTTTATCAATATCTCCTGTGGTTGCCCTCACAGTATATCTAGTTGATAATATATACGGTAAGTCACATTTTTCAACTTCTCATTAAAGCTGGATTAAATTCATTTTCCCACAATCTAAATTTTCACGGAAAAGGCTTACAGCAAAGTGTTCAGTGATAAAGCCAGTTTGTCAACAACTATTTATTTATTGAGAATTTACAGTATGCCAGACACCATATTAAGAATGAGAATAAATGAAATTATAAGTTTAAAAAGACAGTCCCAGCCTCCCAAAGTGACTTCATTCTGGAAGAAGGAAAGTACAGATTGTGTATATTATATGTCATTTTTATTACTTAAAAATTGAAAGAACAGGCAGGGTACAGTGGCTCATGCCTGTAATCCCAGCACTTTTGAGGCTGAGATGGGGGGCTTGTTTGAGCCCAAGAGTTTGAGACCAGTCTAGGCAACATAGCAAGACCTCATCTCTACAAAAATATCAAAAAATTATCCAGGTATGGTGGCATGTACTGTAGTTTCAGCTACTTGGGAGGTTGGAACTTTTTTTTTTTTTTTTTGAGTTGGAGTCTCACTCTGTCACCCAGACTGGAGTGCCGTGGGGCCACCGCAGCCTCAACCTGCTAGGCTCCGGCGATCCTTCCGCCTCAGCCTTCCAATTAGCTGGAACTACAGGCGCGCGCTACCACGCCCGGCTAATTTTTTGATTTATTGTAGAGATGAGGTCTCGCCAAGGTGCCCAGGCGGGTCTCGAACCCACAGCCTCAGGCAATCCTCTCACCTCAGTCTCCCAAAGTGCTGGGATTACAGGCTGAGCCACCGAGTCCGGCTAGAACTATTTTTTATTGTGAGCTTCAGAAGTAGGTGTGAGGTGCATGGAAAAGGGAAAGAGAAACAAGTGTGTCCTGAGTGACAGGCTCTGTGATAGGCAACCCCCTAAATTATTGCATTGGGTCCTCACAAAAATTATGAAAGGATGATGTTATTGATCCATCTTTACAAGTAAGAAAATTGAGACTCTGAGAATTGAAGATAAAATACTGGTACACATCTGTCAGACCGCAAAGCCTATGCCCAATCACCACACCTCACTGCCACAAATAAAATCCTAGGCTCCAACACCCTGCTTGTTCAGGGACCTGGAGAAGACCACATACCTGCCTAGATCCTCAGATTCTTTCCTTCTTTCTTTCTCTCTCTTTCTTTTTTCTTTCTTTCTTTCTTTCCTTCTTTCCTTCTTTCTTTCTCTCTTTCTCCCTCCCTCCCTCCCTCTCTTCCTTCCTTCCTTCCTTCCTTCCTTCCTTCCTTCCTTCCTTCCTTTCTTTTCAGGGATTCATTTTGTTGCCCAGGCTGGAGTGCAAGCACAGTGGCACAATCACGGCTCAAAACAGCCTCAAACTCTTGGGCTGAAGTGATCCTCCCGAGTAGCTGGGACTATAGGCGCATGCAACCATGCCTAGTTTTGTTTGTTTGTTGTTGTTTAATTTTTAACATTGCTGGAATTACGATTTATGTTCACAAAGTCTTGCAAGTATAATTGGCAGTATTTTTTCTGCCAAATAATGATGTGTTATACAATGGTGGCTTCTTAGAGTCAGTGAGTTAGGATAGAATGCTTCTCTAAATTAAGCACTGGATTATTTTCAGAATCCCTTACCCTACGCAAAGTTCCTACGATGCTGTGAAAAGAAAAGGGTCACCATTTAAAAGAATATTAACCCAGTAACCAAAATGTGGGGTTTTTACCTTAGAATTTACTCTGCATTAAGCAGTGGGTTTAGATCCTCTAAAGAATACGGAAGAACTAGAAGAGGAAACCACTCACCTCAAAAAGCCCATACAAGATTTAAGACTAATCAGAGAAGTCATAACTAAGATATTATAATTAAGGACCCAATTGTAGTAGCAACTGCATAAGAAGATAGTATCAATTAGCTCTACGTTGTGCTTTTTCATTTTGTTTTGTTTCTTATGTTTTTCTTTTGAATATAGTCTCAACATCAAACTTGTTTCATCAAACTTATTAAAAACTGTTGTAAAAATATTTTCCCCTGAAAGTTTCACCTGGGACATCAAGTAACATAGTATAGTGAGCTGAATGAGTTGAATGGGGTCCCCTAAAGAGATGTGTTTAAGTCTTAGCTCTCAGTGCCCATGAACATGACCTTATTTAGAAATAGGGTCTTTGCAGATATAATCGTTAAGATGAGGTCATTCTGGATTAGGGTAGGCCATAATTCCCATGACTGATGTCTTAAAAAAGAAAAAGAGCTGGGCTCGGTGGCTCAGCCTGTAATCCCTCACTTTGGGAGGCTGAGGTGAGTGGATTGCCTGAGCCCGCGGGTTCGAGACCCTCCTGGGCAACTTGGTGAGACCTCATCTCTACAATAAAATCAAAAATTAGCTGGGTGTGGTAGCGCACGCCTGTAGTTCCAGCTACTTGGAAGGCTGAGGTGGAAGGATCACCA
>NW_007247435.1:220772-224948 GCF_000164805.1 Carlito syrichta
CAGCCTGGTATTGGTACAAGAACAGGCATATAGACCAATGGAACAGGATAGAGATTCTGGAAGCAAAACCTCAATTTCTCAACCAGCCCATCTTCAACAAAGCCTCCACCATGAACCACTGGGGAGAAGAGAACCTATTCAGTAAATGCTGCTGGGAAAACTGGCTGACCACATGCAAAAAATTTAAACAAGACCCCGACCTATCACCATACACAAAAATCAACTCTAAATGGGTCAAAGACGTAAACATAAAACTTCAAACAACAAGAACCTTAGAAAATGCATGAGACTCTTATGGAAATTGGAACTGGCAACCAATACCTGATCAAAACCCCAAATGTCCATGCCATAAGAGACAAGATAGACAAGTGGGACCTCGTCAAACTGACAAGCTCCTGCAAAACCAAGAGAGTGAGAAGACAGCCCACAGACTGAAAAAAAAATTTGCCAACTGTATATCTGACAAAGGCCTAACATCTAGGATCTACAAGGAACTGAAATGTGCCAAAAAGAAAAAAACCAAACAGCCCCATTACAAAGTGGGCAAAAGATATGAACAGACACTTCTCAAAAGAAGACATATGAGCAGTCAACAAATACATGATAAAATGCTCATCCTCACTAGTCATCAAAGAAATGCAAATTAAAGCCACACTGAGATTCTACCTAACTCCAGTCAGGATGCTCGCCATCAATAACTCAAAAAACAACAGATGCTGGAGAGGATGCGGGGTGGGGAGGGAAAGAAACACTCTTACACTGTTCGTGGGAGTGTAAACTAGTACAGCCTCTGTGGAAAACAGTTTGGTGATTCCTAAAAGATCTAAAAACCAACCTTCCATATGACCCTCCAATCCCCCTTCTGGGAATATACCTGGATGAACTCAGATCACTCTATGAAAAAGATACTTGCACACACATGTTTATTGCAGCATTATTCACAATAGCAAAAACATGGAACCAACCACGCTGCCCACTGAAAGAGGACTAGTTAAAAAAAAAAAATGTGGTACATATGCATGATGGAATATTATGAAGTCATAAAGAAGGACAAAATTATAAACTTTGCAGCAACCTGGATGGAATTAGAGTCTATAATACTG
Source organism: Carlito syrichta (assembly GCF_000164805.1). Taxonomy (NCBI): domain Eukaryota; kingdom Metazoa; phylum Chordata; class Mammalia; order Primates; family Tarsiidae; genus Carlito; species Carlito syrichta. The sequence goes on from NW_007247435.1 coordinate 221,876, forward strand.
AGTGATCTATCACAGAAACCAAGAACTGAGTATCACATGTTCTCACTCATAAGTGAACCTTGAACAATTATCATAATACCATAAGAAAGGGATTGGCAGCCAGGCTTGGTGGCTCAGGCTGTAATCCCATGCTTTGGGAGGCTGAGGTGAGTGGATTGCCTGAGCCCGCGGGTTTGAGACCTACCTGGGCAACTTGGCAAGACCTCATCTCTACAATAGATCAAAAAATTAGCCAGGTGTGGTAGCGCACGTCTGTAGTTCCAGCTACTCGGAAGGCTGAAGTGGAAGGATCGCCAGAGCCCAGCAGTTGGAGGCTGCGGTGGCTAGAAGCGGCCCCTGCACTCGTCTGGGTGACAGAGTGAGACTCCAACTCAAAAAAAAAGGGATTGGCAGTAGCAGGGAACTGTCAGGAGAGGTGGTGCAGGATTGTCAGTAGTAGGAAATTGCCAGGGGAGGTGGGGACAGGATCGGCAGCAGTAAGAAACTGCAGGGTGGGGGCACACCTCATCAACAAGGGTCCCTGCATAATGAACATTTGTATACCTAACCCTGAATTGTACCCCACATCTTTAAAATCAAATTTTTTAAAAAAAAAAGAGAAAGGAAAGAGAATTTTGGATACAGAGACATAGAGGAGTCATACAGAAAAAAAAAAAGAACATCTAAGAATGGAGGCAGAGCTTAGAATGAAGAACACCAACAATAGCCAGCATCCACCAGAAGCAAGAAAAGATTCTCCCCTAGACTCTTTAAAGGAAGCATGCCTGGCGAGACCTAGTCTCTACAATAAATAGAAAATTACCCAGGCATGGTAGCGCGTGCCTGTAGTTCTGGCTACTTGGAAGGCTGAGGCAGAAGAATTGCCAAAGCCTACCAGGTCAACGCTGGGGTGGCTGTGAGTATGCCACTGCACTCCAGCCTGGGTAATGGAGTGAGACTCGAACTCAAAAAAAAAAAAGGAGGGGGGGAGCGTGCTCCCGCTATACCTTGACTTTGAAGTTCTGGACATCATAATGGTGAGACAACAAATTTCTGTTATAGTAAGTCACCAAGTTTATGGTATTTTGTCTGATTTTGACCTATAGAGATAACCCGTGTGAGATGGATTAAAATTAGATAAATTACTATTGAAAGAACCCATTTTATCTTAAAAATAAAGGTTTAAAGGGTAAAGAAAATATTTCAACTCTGAACTATCCAAATAAACCAGAAGAAAAAACAGAAAATCACAAAAAGATTAGAAAATCACATAGAAGTGAATTTATCCAAAGTAGGAAAAAAATTATGTGAAAAAATGACAAAATAATTCTAAAATAGTCCCTCCCTCCTAAACCCAGAACAGGTATATATTGAGTTCAAAAACTACATTAAATCAACTCTACAGTTTTATTAAACAATAGCGATTTGCCAACAGGATTTCTTGAGTATCTGCTACTTTTATTTGGAATATAGAAATGGAAGCATAGCCTGATTTTTAAAATAGGAGGAGAGAATTGTAAAGTACTTCTGTATGTCAAAATATATAGAGAGCAATATTCTACTGTGCAGGTGCAAACACGATGCAGAATGTTGCATAAGGGCCAAAGAGAAAGAGAAGTGATACCATTAATGGTGTGTGACAAAGCTCCTTACCTTATGATTATGAATACATAACAATGTTTTTCCTATAAATAACAAAAATGTCTCAAGTATCAAGATACAATTCATGGAAAAAAAGAATTTAACTGTTAGACTTACTTTTTTTTTTATTTTTAGAGACAGGATCTCATTGAGTTGCCCAGGCTGGAGTGAAATGGTGCAATCACAGTTCACTGCAGCCTCAAACTCCTGGGCTCAAGACATTCTCTCACCTCAGCCTCCAGAGTAGCTGAAACTACAGGTGTGCACTGTCATGGCCAGCTAATGTTTTTTTTTTTTTTTTTGTACTTTAGGCAGTGATTTATCAGTCACAAGAGCTTTTTTTTTTTTTATTGTGAAGTTGTGGGGTACAGTTAAGGGTTAGGTATACAATTGCGTTTCATTCAGGCATCCTGTTGATATGGGGTGTTTCCCCATTCCCAGACAGATATTTGCTACTGTTAATCCCATCTCCCTCCCCCCACCATAGTTTTCCAGTATGGTCAGTCATTTTCGTATAGTATTGCATTGGATGTTTAAGGTCCATTATATGAGTGAGAACATGTGATACTCGGATCTTTGTTTCTGTGAGAGGTCACTCAGTATTATAGACTCTAGTTCCATCCAGGTTGCTGCGAAATTCATGATTTTGTTCTTTTTTTATGGCTGCGTAGTATTCCATCGTGTATATGTACCACATTTTTTAAATCCAGTCCTCTTTTGACGGGCAGCATAGCCGTTTCCAGGTTCTTGCTATTGTGAACAACGCTGCGATAAACATGCGTGTGCAGGTATCTTTTTTATAGAGTGATTTGTGTTCTTCAGGATATATTCCCAGTAGGGGGATTGCAGGGTCATATGGGAAGTTGGTATTTAGAGCTTTTAAGAATCGCCACACTGCTTTCCACAGAGGTTGCACTAGTTTACACTCCCACCAACAGTGTAGAAGTGTTCCCTTTTCACCACACCCTCTCCAGCAGCTGTTATTTTTTGATTTGTTGATGGTTGCCATTCTGACTGGAGTTAGGTGGTATCTCAGTGTGGTTTTGATTTGCGTCTCCCTGATGATTAGTGAGGTTGAACATTTCTTCATGTGTTTGTTGGCTGCTCGGATGTCTTCCTTTGTGAAGTGTCTGTTCATATCTTTTGCCCATTTTATAATGGGGTTGTTTGTTTTTTTCTTTTCAGCACGTTTGAGTTCCTTGTAGATCCAGTATGTTAAGCCTTTGTCGGACCTGGATTTGGCAAATACTTTTTCCCAGTCTGTAGGCTGTCTCCCTGCTCTCTTGATGGTTTCTTTGGCTTTGCAGAAGCTTGCCAATTTAATAAGGTCCCACTTATCTATTTTCTCTCTTATGAGCTGTGGGTTTTGGGTTTTGTTCAGGAATTGGATGCCAGTTCCGATTTCCATGAGGGTTTCTCCTTCATTTTCTAAGGTTCTTATGGTTTGAGGTTT
>NW_007247435.1:224968-252482 GCF_000164805.1 Carlito syrichta
TATTGTGAACAATGCTGCAATAAACATGCGTGTGCAGATATCTTTTTTATAGAGTGATTTGTGTTCTTCAGGATATATTCCCAGTAGGGGGATTGCGGGGTCATATGGGAGGTTGGTATTTAGAGCTTTTAAGAATCACCACACTGCTTTCCACAGAGGTTGCACTAGTTTACACTCCCACCAACAGTGTAGAAGTGTTCCCTTTTCACCACACCCTCTCCAGCAGCTGTTATTTTTTGAGTTGTTGATAATTGCCATTCTGACTGGAGTTAGGTGGTATCTCAGTGTGGTTTTGATTTGCATCTCCCTGATGATTAGTGAGGCTGAACATTTCTTCATGTGTTTGTTGGCTGCTCGGATGTCTTCCTTTGTGAAGTGTCTGTTCATATCTTTTGCCCATTTTATAATGGGGTTGTTTGGGGGTTTTTTTTGGTTTTTTTTTGTTTTTTTTTTTGGTGTATTTTTTTGGAGAGATTTTGCTATGTTGCCCAGGTTTGTCTTGAATTCCTAGATTTAAGAGATCTTCCCACCTTGGCTTCCCAAAGTGCTGGGATCCCAGGCGTAAGCCACCAGGTGATTTATTTTTGTCTAAAAGCAAAACTTCTGATAAGTCTTTGACATGCCTGAAAAAATATCTTGAATCTAACTCATCAATTGAATGTTTGAAAACACAGTCAAGCCTTCATCAATCTGGAATAATGCTGATTCAGAACTGAATGTGATGGAATACTAAGGTGCATGTGAAAATGTCATAGCAGAGTATCACAGTTTAAACTAGAGTTATTTAAGTCTTTATTTATGTTTCCCTGGACTATATTAGTCTGGACATTCATGGAGTCATGGGAATAAAAAAATTCAGCTACTTGCCCCCACCCCACCTTAATGCCCTTGACATTACTGAGTTATTTCTTTTTTCAAGATGTTCAATGAGTTGTTCCACTATACACCCCTTAATCGTTCAGCTTCATATTTGGTAGTTTAATCTGTTGTTAAATACGCTGATAATTTCAGTTCGTCCAAACTCTGGCATTAGATGGGCCACATTTGGCTCTGAAGACCCTGCTTGGTGCATAGGATCATCACTAAAAACACACCGGCCAGATCTCATGTTACTGCTTCTGGGGAATGAAAAGATAGACAACAGGTAGAATCCAGAGGATGTCCAGCCTAGAAAGTCTTAATTTCAAAAAGGCGTTTAACATGATGATGCCTTAATGAGCACTCATAGATTCATGAACAAAGTCACCCAAAGAGTTGGTATTTGTCACCCAGAGAAGTGATCCAGAGTTCTCTACTCAAGCCCATCCTGTTCAACATTTCAATTAATGACTTAGATGAAGGCTTAGAGGGTGAGTATGCAAAATTTGCAAAGAAAATAAAAATGACAAGTATAAAGGAAAGCACCAAAATCAACAATATCTGCAGAGAATAAACAGAGGGGCACGAACTAGCAATCGGAATGCATCATTATCAATATTTAGCAGTAGTAGTAATAATAACAATAGTAATATTAATAATAAAAATAAGAATAAAAGTAAAGTAGAAGATTTAAGGTAAAAATATTCCATTGCACAAAAACAGGACTTGAAGAAAATTGGAGTTTATGTTTTTTTAAATATAGATTTTAAATGAACTACATATTTCATATGTACTATCTCTATGTCATACCTGATTCTTTTAAAGTAAGAGCTTGAGGATCTTTTCATAAAAATATAGTATATTTATAAAAGGTGCTGTAGTCTCGTAATCTGTATTTCTCAGAACACAATGTTTCCTGTTGTAATCTATTAAGGAAGAACATTACCAAACAATAGTGCTTCTAGCAGTGCGTTAACAGCATTGTAAAATACAGATTTAAAGCCAGCAAGTACCTAGAAGATCATAATTCCAACATGAAGAAATTGAGAATATTGAGGTCCTACAAAACTGAGATAATACCATCACTATACACAAGCTCATCTAGAATACAGTATACTGACTGAATAGCACAAATAACATATTTATAGGAATTCTGCTTGTTTAACCACAAAAAAGAAAGACAATAGTGGGTGTTGACAATAGAAAAACTGTTAAATGAATAAAGAAGGAAGATTTAGAGCAAAGGTTGAAGATACAGCAGGGAGGTAAGACATTTACACTGGTAAGGGTTGTTGGCAAAAAGAATGATTAATCGTTCAATAAGAGGAGCACACATTCACCAGGAGTGCTCAGAGAATAAGTGGCCACTATGGGAAAGGCTGCAAAAAACCTCACAGCACCAAGTAGAAAAATGAATGAAATAAAATTGTCAAATTCTGAATTTCACAAAACCTTGAGGACCAGCCTCAATTTTTTATTTTGCACAGTAAATACATTTATAAAAAGAATCTCCATGCACAATAATCACCATTTCATTCAATATAGGATATTTTACCAGAACTTAAGCTCAGAAGAAAATTCTGTCGTGTAAATGGAACAAATTTGGTTTGACTGTTCTCATTCCACCATGAATTGGTGAAAATTTGCTCACTGTGGCAAATGCCCTTCTACAATGTGCCCTTAGTTCTCCTTTAATAGAGTCTATATTCTTTCACTTGAGCCTGAATAGACCTTTACGATTGCCTTAACCAATAAAGTATGGCTAAATTGAGGCTGTATGACTTCCAAAGCTAGGTCATTAAAAAAAAAATACCATGCTCTTCCACTTTGTTCTCTTGGGGCACTTCCTCTCAGACCCCAGCTGCCATGCTCTATTAGAACACTCAGAGCACATGGAAAGCCAATGTCTAGCTTTTCCAGCCAATGCCCAGCCGAAATGCCAGTCAGCTGTCAGACGTGGGAGTGATTATCTCTAAGGTGACTTCAGCCCTAGCCATTGTCTAATTGCAATTGCTTGAGGGATCTCAAGCAAAAACCACCTGGCTGAGCCAAGTCAGCTCCCAAAATTGTGAAAGATAATAATGGTATCAGTCAAGAATTTACCAGAGAAGAAACAGAATGGGAAGGATATAAATTTATTGCAAGAAATTAGCTTTGTGGTTGTGAGAGCTGGCTGAGAAAATCTGAAATCTGCAGGGCATGAGGAAGGGTAGGCTGCAACTGCTGGAGCTGATGCTGCTGTCTACAAGCAGAACTTATTTTTCCTCAGGGAAGCAAGCCTTCTGCTCTTCGGTCTTTCGACTGGTTGAATCAGACCCACACAAATTGTCAAGGATAATTTTGTCAACTCATTGTAGATGCTAACTCCATCTACAAAATTCCTCCAAAGTAATAAATTAAATTAGTATTTGATTGAATTACGCTGAACTATAGCAACAATCATACATAAAGCTGACCCTCATGATAATGAAATGGTTTTTGTTGTTTCGATTCATTAATTATTGTTCTGCAGAAACAGGTAACTGGAGCAGTCAGTGTAGATTTAGTAAACAGTAAACTTGAAGATTTCTGAGCATCCTTGGATTTTGTTATCCAAGGGAGGTCCTGAATCCAGTCCCTCACAGATACTGAGATACAACTGTAAAGAAATCTTCATTCAAAGTAATTTTTAAAAAAGTAAATTTTATTATCTCACTTAACAAAAAGTTTTATTATGTGGCTTAATAATAGACTGCGCAGTGAGTTGCAGGTTTGCTTAATTAAACAAATCCACAACTTCAAGGACTTAGATTATCTTCATTGTTCAACTGTGCTTCTTTTTGAGGTTATGAAGTTTCTCCAAAGATTCCTCAACTCTCCATACTTCCCTAGAAGCATGCCATGAACCTATTCCCCAGAAGAAATGTGATAGCTACGGCAGCTGACTTAAATTCTCTGAGACTTCTGCTTTGGGGAATAGGACTACCCTCTTTAAGAGACTGGCCATGGGTAGAAAGAAAGGCCCTCATAATATCAGGAGTCTATTATGAAGAAAGAATGCACTTGATGTGAAGGTAAGGAATAAGAAAAGAAGGGCAACAGATTCTCCATGATGAGAAGAAAGATTTTTAAGATTAAAAACCACCTCTTATTTAGCATGGCACTATGAAAAGCATCTCTCTCAGGGAGTCTGATAGAGTTGGTTCAAAACCCAAATCAGTCACTTCATGAAAAGGCTCATTATTCTCACATGCAAAGCAGGGATAGCAAAACCCGTTTCACATGTGGATGGCAGGCAGGACTGGATAAGGAACCAGACATACCTGACATTCACTGTGTTCTGACATGTCTATGTCACAGCATTGCACATAGGGCAACGTGAGTGATGTGTGCTTCACACACACACCAAGTGTAGAAGATAGGTACTTTTTGTTGTTTTCATCCTGCAGAGAATAAATTGAGGGTTGGAAAAGTAAAAAGTAACTTGCCCAAGGTCACTTAGAGCAAGGATGGAATTGTCCCACACTGTGTCCGTGAGCCACAACCATACTACATTGCCTTCTGAACACCAACCTGGAACAGGTCAGGTCCTCAAATGTGCTCATCCATTTGAACTGCAATGCATGGCCCTTGCCATGTAGGCTCGAGGTATCTAAACTGTGAGAAAGAGTGACTCAAAGAGAAATGGCTTTACATCTGTCAAAGAGTGAATTCCAGCCAGGCTCGATAGCTCAGCCTGTAATCCCAGTGCTTTGGAAGGCTGAGGTGAGTGGATTGCCTGAGCCCGCCAGTTCGAGACCTGCCTGGGCAACTTGATGAGACCTCATCTCTACAATAAATCAAAAATTAGTCGGGCGTGGTAGGGCACGCCTGTAGTTCCAGCTACTTGGAAGGCTGAGGCAGAAGGAACACTGGAGCCCAGCAGGTCGAGGCTGCGGTGGCCAGGAGCATGCCACTGCACTCCAGTCTGGGTGACAGAGTGAGACTCCAACTCAAAAAAAAAAAGAGTGAATTCCACTTTAAAATGTTCACTGTGTGTGACAGCCAGGTTGGATTGCACCATGGGTACACAGAGGATGCTAGACACGTCCCTGCCCTCCTGGAGCTGTGTTCAGCTCCATGAGTGGCCATGGACAGATGGCATAAACAATTTTATATCTAAAGTTTTCAAAACTAATATTGTCTGAAATTCATAATGCAAATATATAACCTCATTTTTACAGAAAACAATCTTGCGGCTCAAAGACTCAATGACCTGCTGTTTTGCACACAGGTGGTCAGTCTTGACAATGCCCAGGACGAGCGGTCCAGGCAGCTGTCATATTCCCAATGTGTCACAAGCATTGCCAAAGCATGAGCTGTGCCATCTCCCCTCCACGCAGCGAGGTCACGGGGCTGACACTGATTTGTTCCAGCAGCCTCACCAGGGAAATAAACAGCAGGCATCATAAATAAATAAACCTCAGGCATGATGTTCCCCCTTTATCCAAAACCAAAACCCAATTCTTCCTGCACTTTCTTCCTTGGGTCAATCCTGGTGTCACCCACCTGCCTCGACAGAGGCCAGTACTTCTAGTTCCAGCATTGTCATGCGTTGTTTTTTTGTGTGTTTTTTTTTTTTTTTTTGAGTTGGAGTCTCACTCTGTTGCCCAGACTGGAGTGCAGTGGCCGCTCCCGGTCACCGCAGCCTCGACCTGCTGGGCTCCGGCGATCCTCCCGCCTCAGCCTTCCAAGTAGCCGGAATTACAGGCACGCGCTACCACGCCCGGCTGATTTTTTGACTTATTGTAGAGATGAGGTCTCGCTGCCCAGGCGGGTCTCGAACCCGCGGACTCAGGCAATCCACTCACCTCAGCCTCCCAAAGGCGCGGGATTACAGGCTGAGCCACCGAGCCCGGCTTTGTCATGCGTTGTTAATGTGAAGTGTCAATGCTACTTTCCCATTGTATCTTGCCTTCCCCAGTTGCTGCTAAACTAACACATCTATTTTTTTACTGTTCTTGCACTTTGGGGTCCTACTTCCTGGCAGGAGCCTGTTTTTCTTTGCTATGTATGGTTTTTCCTAAAACACTCTTAAACTTAGGTTACCTTTATATTTTATTTCTCCTCCCCCTTCAGTTGTAAATGCAGAACCTGGACAAGACCTCATCATTTCTGTTTCAGATTATGCACTCTTTCTATTTTATTATGAAATTTCACGGTATGTTACGTGGATTTCGTAAGAAACAATTCTACAAACATTTACTGAGTATCAGGCCCTCTGCTAGGAGGCAGGGAAACTGCATAAAGTAACTCGAGCCTGGTCCAGCCCAGAGGGCGAGGTCAACACATAAGTAAGTAAATAGGCAATCACAATAGCATGTGCTAAATGATATGTTGGGAAAAGCACAGTATAGTGTATCAACACCCAACAGTGTACCCAAGTCAATCTGGAAAATGAGGAAGAGTTAACACAGAACACAGAAAAGGAGCTGTGTGGTGCTTGGGGAGATACATTCCAAGTGAAGGGAACATGATCTTTAAAGGAAGAAAGGAAAGCGAGAGCCCAGCATCCTCCGAGAGCTGTAAATGTTCGGTCTGACTATGGTGTCAGGGCACTTGAAGAAGTGAAGTTGGAGTTTATGTTAATGAACACGGGAATCTCTAAAAGGAGCTCAGAAAGGTTTGAAAACAGACTGAGAGATGTATTCAACAAAAGGAGCGGGGTATATAAAAATGATGGGGACTGCTGCCCTGACTCCAAGGAGCTGGGAGACACTGGAAGAGACAGATATATAAACAAATCATCACAGAATGATTTGTTTCGTTCTAAATATAGCGCACACAAAGAGCTGGGGACACGGAGAAGGAAGCCATCAGCACTGCCTGCAGAGAAGAAAGGAAGGCTTTGTGTAGGTGATAATTGAGCGGGATGACAGATGAGTTGGTGGCAACCAGTCCTGGCAGAGGGGGTGGGCCCTTGGGGTGGGACAAGGAAAGACACCTCCAATTCATTACCCAGGATTAAATAAATCAAATGTTTGCCATTCTCTTTGAGTTTAAAAAATTTCTATGGCAACTCCTTTGCCCTAGGAATTTGTCTGCTCCTATTAGAGATAGCAAACATTAAGCTGCAGCCTGCTTATCTCATCTCAAGGATTTCAAATGTTTGTTTACAGAGAACACTCCATCTGGTGCATCCCAGAAACAAAAGGAGCTTTCAGCAATATTTTCATTGCAAGGAAGCTGTGCTCTAGTTTCTAGAGGCTACATCCTTGGAAGCTTTGCACACTAACCACAAAATCAGTGGTGAGTAGGGGTAACACAAGCTGTACCTGAGCTATACCAAGCCTGGCCCCTGCACAAACAGACTCAAAAATCAAGTGTTCGAGTCACTGGGATTAGAAAGAATCTCTTTTGTTTGTTTGTTTAACAGCATCAAACTTTGCAATGATAAAATTGAAAAGAACACTACACAATGTCTTCTACTTAAAGTATGTTGCTTAGGAACAGAAAACTGTAGGATATAAGATTCTCAGTTTTTTGGAGATGCAGCTCTATATCAGAGCACAAACAGGTGAGAGGAGTTATGGACTGAATGTGTCCCGCCCAGATTCATATGTTGAAGCCCTTGCCTCAATGTGATGGTATGAGGAATTGGGGCCTTTAGGCTAACTACCGTTAGGTCATGAGAGCAAAGTCCTCATGAATGGGACTAGTGCCTTTGTGAAAGGGACTATTGTCCCCTTTACCCCAAGTGAATACACAAGTCCCCAGCCTGCAGCCAGAAGAGGACGCTTCACCAGACCATGCTGGCAGCCTGATCTCAGCCTTCCAGCATCCAGAACTGTGAGCAATACATTTCTGTTGTTTATAAGGCACCCAGTCTGTGGTACTTTGCTACGGCAGCCCAAACTCATGAAAATATGAGACATAGAATTGCCCCATCTGTCGATAGCATTAAGTTCTCAACCTTTGCTTCAGAAACGATGGTCAGGATGGATTCTGGGTGACAAGACCTGGAGAATTCTAAGTTGCGTGTGGTGGTACTGGTAGAAATGTTGAAATAGGAACTGCATAAGGGGGTTGAAAATAAAGGAGTGAGCCATAATTCATCGGGAAAATACAAACAAAAGAAGTAAGAATAGCAATATTAATTTAAAAAAAGATAATATGGCATTTAATTTAAAAAGTCAGGGAGCTATTTGGAAATAATTTTTTTAAAAAAACCATGATAAAGATACTATAGTCAGGAACCTTTGATAGCATGGTAGTAAATATCTATGATAAAAATGCTGAGAATACACAGATGACTTAGCATTACTATAATCACTGCAGGCCAGTGGTTCTTGACTTTGGGCAGTATTGTTCCCTGTGGGACACTGGTGATATGTGGAGACATTTTTGGTTGGTCATCACAGGGTAGGGAAAGTGCTACTGCTTCTAAGGAATAGAGAGGTCAGGTGCTGTGAAACGCTTTGCAATGCCAAGACAGCCCCCACCACAAAGAAATATACGGAGCAAAATGTCAAAAGTGCCGAGATTGAGAAACCCTGCTCTAAAGTATTGTGTCCTACACCTCTCTCAAGCTATGGGTCAAGTAGACAAAATATATATATTCAAACATATGAATATATATCAGTATATATTCAAATTTACGTATGAAGCTGTATTTAGTAAACAAAGATAACTTTCCATCCTACAAAAGAGATAGTCTCTTATATTTTATATATGAAACCCTTACACTATATTCAAGCTAGATAGTATATTTTATTTTTGTTATTTTAAAGATGTAAGGTACAATTCAGGATTAGGTACATAAGTGGTCATCGTACAGGTAAAGTTTTGGCCTTCCTTTGATCCCCAATTCACCTGGTTTGAAATCAGCTACCCTTATTGATGTTGTGTGCCCCTCCCCAGCAATATCCCACTACTGCCAATCCCTTTCTTATAGTATTATGGTAAATATCAAGGGTTCGCTTGTGAGTGAGAATATGCGGTACTCAGTTCTTTGTTTCTGTGATAGATCCCTGAGTATAATAGACTCTAAATTTATCCAAGTTGCTGGGAAGACATAAGAACAGCCAACAGATCCATGAACAAATGCTCAGACTCACTAATCATCAAAAAAAATGCAAGCCGGGCTCGGTGGCTCAGCCTGTAATCCCACGCCTTTGGGAGGCTGAGGTGAGTGGATTGCCTGAGCCCGCGGGTTCGAGACCCGCCTGGGCAGCGGGTCTCTACAATCTCTACAATAAATCAAAAAATCAGCCGGGCGTGGTAGCACATGCCTGTAATTCCGGTTACTTGGAAGGCTGAGGTGGAAGGATCGCTGGAGCCCAGCAGGTCGAGGTTGCAGTGGCCGGGAGCGGCCATTGCACTCCAGTCTGGGAGACAGAGTGAGACTCCAATCAAAAAAAAAAAAAATGCAAATTAAAACCACACTGAGATACTGTCCAACTCCAGTAAGAATGGCCATCATCAACGACTCAAAAAACAACAGATGCTGGAGAGGTCACAGAGAAAGGGAACACTTCTACACTGCTGTTGGGAGTATAAACTTGTACAACCTCTATGGAAAACAGTGTGGTGATTCCTAAAAGATCTAAAAGTCAATCTTCTATTTAAAATTAATTGTAAATCAAACACAGCTTTTTATACTGATCAGCACAAATTGCCTATAAATTTTTTGGTTTATCGAATATTATCAAATTTGATCTTTTTAAGTAAGATGAAATGCTCATCTGGACTTTTAAAAGAGAAAACCCAGTGAGAGGCAGGTTTTTGCTTCTTGAGAACTAGCATCAGGAAATCTGTTAGAAGTTAAGAACTGGGGCAGGAATAATGAAATCTGTCAGATGTTAACTGAGCTCTGACAGAGAGGGAGGGGCATTCAAATGGTGTGAGCCCTGGTCACACATGATCTGCTGTAGTTGGCTTTTTGTAGGCCATCTTAATACCCAAACACTATCTTTTGGGTATTAATTAGAATTAGACAGGGACAACAGCAGCTGCTCCGTGGTCCTGAAGGTGCCATTAACCTGTACGTTCAGCAACACTGCCAAAGAACACGAATACTCAGATATATGTGTACTTGGGGGTACTGGAGGCTGGAGAGTGAAAGGGTAGATTGCCATAGACAGCCTACTGCTATGGTCTGAATTTTGTGCGGCCCCCTCCCACCATATTGAAATCCTAACCCCCAAGGTTAGGAGGTGAGACCTTTGGGAGGCTATTAGGTCATAGTGGTAGAGCCCTCATAGGTAGGATTTGTGCCCTTATTATAACAGAGACCCTAGAGAACCGCCTTGCCCCTAACACCATGTGAGGTTATAGTGAGAAGGTATCATCTGTGAACCAGGAAGCAGGCCCTCACCAGTCATTAAATTTGCCTTGATTTTGGACTTCCCAGTTTCTAGAACTGTAAAAAACAAGTTTATTTTGTTTTAAGGCTTCCAGTTTGTGGTAATTAGTTACAGCACCTCTAGGAAACTAACACACATGGTGAAATCAATTGACCTCTAAGCTGCCCAGACCTGTGGCTTCTTTATCATGAACAGGATCTTTAGTTTTCTCCGGTCATATTTATATTCTAGGCTGTTCTCAGAAGTGATGCATCTTCCAAACTATAACTTAATTGCCAGGTATAGGTATCTTTCTTCTACCAAAATTAGTAACTTTGGGGGAAAAAATATGAGTTGCCTTAATCCTCATGATTTCACCAAACACCGCAATCTGGGCCTGTGTGCAAGATTTGCTCCCCAGATACACTCAGAGTCCCAGAGAACCACAGAAAGCATCTGACAAGAGAAAGCAAAAGTGACTGCACAGTCCACAAAGTAGCACTAAGTTCTTCCAGGGCCCTGAGGGCTGTTGGCCTCACATTCGTCACCCCATCCACCAGGACTCTGAAAGGCCGTTGACCACTCTCGGGACAGGGAGGACGTTTTCGGGAAGAACTTTTCTTCCCGAAACTCTTCGGACATGAGGACATGTTGTTCCAGGCTGCTTCATCTACCAAACACTTAAAAGATCAGAACGATATGGGCATGAGGAAGGGAACAACAGACATTAGGGCACTCCTAAAGGTGGGGATGGACGAAAGGGTCAGGGGTGAAAAACCATCCACGGGGTACCATGCTCACCACCTGGGCGACGCGCTCAGTAGAAGCCCAAACCTCGCTATCGTGCGAGGTGCCTATGTGACAAACTTGTACATGTCCCCCTTGAGTCTAAAATAAAAAATATTAAATAAATAATGTTTAAAAGATCAGGACTGAAGAAGTAGAGAAGGTTTTTATTGGGAGGGTGTTTCAGCAGCTCTCTGTAGCAACATTACAGAGTAACTGCCTGAGGCATCCCAGATACAAACCCAGAAGTTAAAAACAGATAGCCGGGCTCGGTGGCTCAGCCTGTAATTCTGCGCCTTTGGGAGGCTGAGGTGAGTGGATTGCCTGAGCCCGCGGGTTTGAGACCCGCCTGGGCAACTTGTCAAGACCTCATCTCTACAATAAATCAAAAATCAGCCGGACGTGCTAGAGTGCGCCTGTAGTTCCAGCTACTTGGAAGGCTGAGGCGGAAGGATCGCCGGAGCCCAGCAGGTCAAGGCTGCGGTGGCCGGGAGCGGCCACTGCACTCCAGTCTGGGCAAGAGAGTGAGACTCCAACTCAAAAAATAAAAATTAAAAATAAAATAAATAAAAATAGATAAATAAAGTCGATTGCAGTGGTTCACACTTGTAATCCCAGAACTTTGAGAGGTGGAGGCAGGAGGATCACGTGAGCCCAGGAGTTTTAGACCAGCCTAGACAACATAGCGAGACCTCATCTCTACAAAAAATTTAAAAAATTATCTAGGCATGGCGGCATACACCTGTCGTTTAAGCTACTTGAGAGGCTAAAGCAGAAGGTTGGCCTGAGTCCAGGAGGTCAAGGCTGCAGTGATCCATGATTGTGCCACTGCATTCCAGCCTAGGCAAGGGAGTGACACCCTGACTCAGAAAAAAAAAAGGAAGAAATAAAATACGTCAATCAAAAGGGATGGGGGGCAGAGGGAGAGAAAGTGCATGGATCATCCACTTTGGAAAGAGAAAGTAAAAGAGGAATGAGTTTTCTTTTATCAATGAAACTTTCATGGCGTGTTCAAGACCTTAGCAGCCAATGTCAGTGTTTCCATTCTCCAGGTACACAGATGGTCACTGGAGTGAGGGTTGAGACAGCAATCAATGTATTTTTTGTTTAGCTGGAGGTGTTTTCCCTGTTGATCTAGCAACGCTACTATGTCAGTACAAATGCCCACAATCTTAAGAGAATTAAGTTCAGGCCAGAAATACATTATCTTGGTTAATCATTGTCTAGGACTCTTCACACAGTGCCATTCGGCATAACTGAACATGTAGCCACCTTTTGTGCTTGGATATCAGTGTAGTCTGAAGTCCTGTTTCATTTGCATCTCCTTAAAGATCTAATTTGCCACCTTTAGAGAATGAATTTGTATTGTTAAGTCTACTTGATTGTTGTTGTTTTTTAAATTAAAAACAGTCTGTATTAAAACATTTTCATTAAAAACATAGTGGCAAAATTTCAAAGTATTTCAAATCATTTCATTGCCTGCTTCTCTGTTTCCAGGTCTGTCCCGGTCACCTCAAAGAGATTCAACTTGACTTCACATCATTTGCAGGCAGATGTGTCTATGAGCTGCCAACAGATGGAAGAGCCTTTCAGTCACTGTCCCTCTGAGTCAAACTCTAAGGTCACCACTTCCATGAACTGGTCACCTCCCTAGCCAGGAGAAGGTCACCAAAGCAAAAAGGAAACAGGAATGCATAGCAGAGTGACAACCTGCAGTAAGATCAGAGCACAATTTAACAAAACACAATAGCAAAATTATTGGTTAAAAATTTACAGTGAAGATTAGAAGATTTTTCATGTATCTAATTAACCAAGAACCAAGAGGTTTTGAATTCTGTTGAACGGTTCCTAAGGGAAAAAAATAAGAAATTATAGTATATCTGGTATAACTTTTCCTGGATTCCTAGGTTTACAACCAATTTGTAGTAAAACTTTTAAAAAAAAGTTGATTTTTTCTTTATTAGATTCAATACCTAAATAGACTGTATATTTGCTACTTAAGAAATCAGCACATATAAATTTCAGAAATATTCAAAGAGGAAAATAATATGCTTCCTCTAAATTGGAATATATTTTTTGCTCTCTAAATACCAATAGAACATATTTATTTTCACTTACTATACTAATGGCTTATTTGCATCTAGTTTTCAAAACTTTTCCTTAGTATTATTTTTAAGGAAGTTACATATAAATATAAATATTATATTTATCAGAAATATAGCTTATGTCTCTTCCTTTCATTCCACATTGACAGCTTATAATTTTAGGGCTATTTCACATTGACTTTGCTATAGCTGACCTTTTTAATACACAAATCTCAGACTCTCCTCTATTTGAAAATCTCCATCCTAAGTTAAGGAGACAGTATTTTTATGAACTACTGTAATGCACCGGCACCAACCACACTGTTAAATTACTTGAACAAATAATAAAAACAAAACGTTGAACCTGTGATGTTATGAGTTTCCAGACAATAAATCCACAACAATGAAAGATCACACCTAAAAACTAAGCTGCGTAAGTCTAAATGACAATGATGTATTTAAAAAGTCTAAATAAAAGGGAAACTCTCTCTGCCAGTCAGCTGTAGGTGCTGTATAATGCAAAAAAAAAAAAAAAAATTACAAGATATAAGTGAAAATGTAGTTAGATTTGTTCTAAGAATTGGTTAGTTTTGCTCTTGTGCTGTAGTTTCTATTAAAACTGATCTGCAAACTTAAATTCAACAGTTACAAGGGTTTATAAAATTGGTTGGGGGAGAGTATGGAATACTTGCTTGATTCTCTAAATAAACTTAAAATTTTATTTTATTTATTTATTTTTTCAGAGACAGCACCTTGCTCTGTCACCCAGCCTAGAGTGCAGTGGTACAAAGTTTACTGTAGTCTCAACCTCCTGGGCTCAAGTGATCCTGACAAGTGTCACCACATCTGGCTAATTGAAACTTTATATTTCATTGTATTGTATTTATTTATTGATTAATTTTGAGTTGGAGTCTCACTCCGTTGCCCAGACTGGAGTGCAGTGGCCACTCCCGGCCACCGCAGCCGCGACCTGCTGGGCTCCAGCGATCCTTCCGCCTCAACCTTCCAAGTAGCTGAAACTACAGACTCATGCTACCACGCTCGACTAATTTTTGATTTATTGTAGAGATGAGGTCTCGCCAAGTTGCCTGGGCGGGTCTCAAACCCGCAGGCTCAGGCAATCTACTCACCTCGGCCTCCCAAAGTGCTGGGATTACAGGCTGAGCCACTGAGCCCAGCCAAATCTTTATATTTTAAATCATTTTCTCTGAACCCTGAAGAATGCCACTTCAAATTAGTATCTCTTTTTCTACTATATCTGTTTTCAAGCAAAAAAAGGAAAAAGATGTAAAACCTACTTTTTGTTTTTATTAGTTGGTTATTAGAATCCAGATTATGCAAAATTATAGAATATTTATAAATGTTTAAAGAAAAATAAAAGTGACTTTCATATCTCAAGCATAACAATTATTTTTATTTTGCATATTTTTTCATCTTCTTGTCCATGGTTAGCTTTGAGAGTAATATAAATGCAAGTTTATATTCTGCCTTTTTTCATTTAAAATCATAACATGGCCGGGCTCAGTGGCTCAGCGTGTAATCCCAGCACTTTGGGAGGCCAAGGCAAGAGGATTACCTGAGCCCGCGTGTTCGAGACCCGCCCGGGCAACTTGGTGAGACTTCGTCTCTACAATAAATCAAAAACTAGCCGGGCATGGTAGCAAGCGCCTATAGTTCCAGCTACTTGGAAGACCGAGGCGGAAGGATCGCCAGAGCCCAGCTGGTCGAGGCTGCGGTGATCGGGAGCGGCCACTGCACTCCAATCTGGGCGACAGAGTGAGACTCCAACCCAAAAAAAATAATAATCATAACAAACATTTTCACAAAAATCCAGATATACCTTTTAGTTCTTGTATAATAGTTACTTATTTCTTTACTAGATATTTTGGTTACTCCTTAGGTTTTGGTATTGAAGATGGGGCTGTAATTAATTTCTTCATGTTTACAGAACTGAATTGTTTAATGAGAGATTAACCTTTTCTCGGGGTTGTTATTCCAGTAATATTGTGTGTATGTGTGTGTATATGTGTGTGTGTGTGTGTGTGTGTGTGTGTGTGTCGTTACTTTGGAAAAACTTTAATATCCCTTCAATCCTTAAATTCCACAATTCCCTCCATTATCAGAAAAACCTCAAATGGTCTCACTTAGGTACCATTAGACAATCGATGTTCAAACCAGGGATATTTACAATACAGCTGTCAAAATCTAATCAGGACTAGCAAGAATTTCACAGTTATAAAAACAAAATTAGAGCATCTATCAAAAAATAAAAGTCACCTCTGCTAGGCATTTAAGACAAAATTTCTAGGTGATGAACTAAGCTGATGTCTAAGCTTTACAGACCCAGTACTGACCCGTGCTATCTCTGGACGAAACAAGACATCTTGAAAAAGCCATTGCAGGATCTGGGCTCGGTGGCTCAGCCTGTAATCCCGCGCTTTGGGAGGCTGAGGTGAGTGGATTGCCTGAGCCCACAGGTTCGAGACCCGCCTGGGCAAATTGGCGAGACCTCATCTCTACAATAAAATCAAAAAAATAAGCCGGGCGTAGTAGCCCGTGCCTGTAATTCCGGCTACTTGGAAGGCTGAGGCAGAAGGATCGCCAGAGCCCAGCAGGTCGAGGCTGCGGTGGCCGGGAGCGGCCACTGCACTTCAGTCTGGGCGACAGAGTGAGACTCCAACTCAAAAAAAAAAAAAAAAGAAAAAGAAAAAGCCATTGCGATCATTGTCCCCAGGAGATCGGGAAGATGTAAGAAAGAGAGAAGCTCCAGTGTCAAATGGAACATAACACCATACTAAAGTTTCGATGTAGATGAGTGAATATACAAAACCTCGGGACATGATTATTAAACTCTGAGATTCGACTCCTCCGTGTCACCCACACAACACTGGGCTTGACTCTGCTGGGCTGTGCTTGTTTTACTGAGGAACTATCTTATTTTGGGGAGGGTATACATAGTAAAAGGTATCGTTTCTAGAATACCCATTATGTTATCATGTTACTTCAATTAATTTACTCACAATTACACCATTGAGGAATTTTTTATCTTGTTTTTGTGACATCCATCTACACTCCTCATGTTAACAATGAATAAAATTCATCTTTCCTGATAAATCTGCATTCTATCTGGAGAAGGGAGGGGAAAGGAAAACAAATAAAATTTGTGCTCATCCGTATTGCTACATTCAGGAAACTGTTACTAGTCCACCAAGGAGATAAACCCAGAAGGAATAATACATTTTTCTAAATAAACAGGGATGTGACCTAACCAGATGTGTGATTTACACAAATGAGGCTGGATGCAATATATGGTATAAATTCTAGGGCAGTAAATAAGAGGCAAAAATAACTGTTAGGAGATTCTCTTCTGGTCTATAGCAATCCTAAGCAAAAAAAAAAACAAAACAAAACTGGAGGCATCACAATATCAGATTTCAAGCTTTACTGCAAGGCAACAATAAACAAACAGCATGGTAACGGTAAAAAAAAGTACATAGACCAGTGGAACAGAATAGAGAACCCAGAAATAAATCCAGTGACCTACAACCAACTGATCTTTGACAAAGTTGACAAAATGACATTAGGAAAAGGATGCCCTATTCAGTACATAGTGCTGGGAAAATTGGCGAATCATATGTGGGAGAATGAAATTAGACTCCTTTCTCTCACCATACACAAAAACTGTCTCAAGATGAATTAAAGACGTAAATGGAGTACCTTAAACTATAAAGATCTCAGAAGAAAACTCAGGAAACACTCTTTTGGACATCAGCCTAGGCAATGAAACTAGCTTTATGACCCAGTTTAGTTTCTTATTGCCCACAGGCCTGAGGCCATTTGCTTTAGCATCTGTATCTCATACTTACCATATCTAAAAGCAAGTCTGTCATTATCCTCAGAAAATCATTTGTCCCTTGAAGTTCCTAATGTGTACCAACAGCAACGTGTCATTCTTTTAGCCATGAAGGTTCAAAACCTCAAAATCCCTTTTGGCTTTTGTCTCTTCCTTGCTTCATCTTCTCTTTTAATCAAAGCCTATCTCTTCTTTCATATTAAGGATCTTTATTTCAACTCATACTGTGACCAGAACTTCTCTAAGTTTAAGACAAATCTGAAGAGGTAGCTGCTTCTATGTAATGACTCTAGGAGTCAGAAAGAGGAAATTGTTGCAGAGAACTCCAAAATAGACCCAAAGCTCACAACCCTGTCTTCCTTTTTACACACGTGCCTCCTTTGGTTATCTCTGTATTTTCCTTGATGTTTTAACTGACTCCATAAAAGGACAAGGCAAGGAAAGAAAAATGAAAGAAAAAAACAAGAAAAATACCCCCTGTTAATGAAATCCAGGTACTTTCTAACTAAAGCACAATATATTTTCTTATCAGTGCTTTTGTTCAACAACTATTGAGTATTTATAATGTATTTGGCATTATTCTAAGCTATTTACATATTAACTCATTTCGTCCTCCAAAATCCCCTATAATAAAGGCATTATTATTTTACAGATGAAGAAACCAAGGAACAAGAAGCTAAAAACTTACCTGTGATCAAAGCTGATAACTAATAAAACCAGAATTTGAGACAAAAATCTGCAAACTCCAGAACCCTGTGCGCGACTACTATTATACTAGTTCCTGAAATGTACATGACTTTCTTCCAGTTTTTCCTACAACCTCCTCTAACCCTCCGTCTCCCCTACTTCTAGACTCTCTTGTCCACACAACTCCACTTCCAGACTTGGCTTCAGAAGTGGTTACTCACTCCCTCTCTTGGATCATCTGAACTCTCTTAACTCTTTGGGTAAATATTGCTTTCTATTTGATTTAACTTACTCATATCCTCCAGGCCTGGAGGACCCTGCAAGTATTTCTGGGTGTTCCCAGAAAAAGGTACTGCGTACATCCAGAGTCTACTGCCAACCAGCTCTTTATGGTCAAGCCCCACTGCCTAGGGTAGCTCAGGGTGCTTCTAGGACTGTGCTTGGCTCAGGGGATCTCTGCTCAGTGCCCAAGTGACTGCATCAGAGTGGGGAGGAGCACCTCCCTTTAATCCATCCATCAGTTTATGTAGTGGATACTGGGTTCCCACCATGTACGACCTGCTTCTCTGTCCCTGGAGATACATCTGTTATCACAATAGGAAGAAAACCCCTAAATGAGAGCTTTCATTTACCAAAGAGAGTCAGATAATAAATATAATAAATAGAAGAATAAGAAAACTAGATAGTGTGTTAGAAGTAAGTATTAGGGAGAGTAGTAAATTAGGGTAAGAGGGTGAAAATGCTAGGGCTAGGCAGTGCAATTTTAAGTGAGTGGCCAAGGTGGGCCTCTCTGAGAAGGTGATACTTGAGCAAGACTGGCAGAAAGTGAAGAAGCTGGCCATGTGGATATATTTCAGAAACAGGGAAGACCCAATGACAAGCCCTTTGAGGGAGTCCCTGAGGTATAGAGAAGCCCAGGGACATAAGGAGGGAGAACGGGTATGACCAACCACTTGTAAGAACATCTGCTATGAGTGAAAGGGGCAGCCATTATAGGACTGCAAGCACAGGAGTGACAGGATCTGACAAGATTTCAAAAGGTTGGCTTCCGGACAGCTGTGTAATACCACTCAGAAGGTGTGATCATGAAGGTAAAATAAGACCCATCAACTAGTCGTAGGTTTTCCCTCAGGCCAGTTGTAAATGTGCAGGTAGAAGTAAGTGAAGATTTGGATTTGCTAAAATGGTACAAAGAAGGGAGTGGGTAAGGAGGTTGAGTGTATAAGATTTGGCCCACCTGGAGGGCAGTGGCACGCTCCCGGCCACCGCAGCCTCGACCTGCTGGGCTCCGGCGATCCTTCCGCCTCAGCCTTCCGAGTAGCTGGAACTACAGGCGCACGCTACCACGCCCGGCTAATTTTTTGATTTATTGTAGAGATGAGGTCTCGCCAAGTTGCCCAGGCGGGTCTCGAACCCGCGGTCTCAGGCAATCCACTCACCTCAGCCTCCCAAAGGCGCGGGATTACAGGCTGAGCCACCGAGCCCGGCTGAGTGTATAAGATTTTACAGAGCACTCAGAGAATGCTTCATGGTTCTCAATGTGGGATGAGGTTAGGGAAACATTTCTTTCAGCTTCTGTTTGATTCCTCTTTTTTTCCTAGACAAGTGTCTGGACCCAGAGATGAAGTCTACTCAAATTCACAAAGTGGTTCTCAGAACACCTATTTCCCTCCAATGCCTGAATTTTGTTGCAGGATAATATATTCACTTGTCTGCAGAGGTTTAATTTCTCTACAAGACTTCAAATTCTAAACAGAATAAGCACTAAATCTTTTTTTTTTTTTAAGTTGGCGTCTCACTCTGTTGCCCAGTCTGGTGTGCAGTTGCATGCTCCTGGCCACCGCAGCCTCGACCTGCTGGGCTCAGGTGATCCTTCCACTTCAGCCTTCCAAGTAGCTGGAACTACAGGCGTGTACTACCACGCCCGGCTAATTTTTTTATTTATTGTAGAGACGAGGTCTCGCCAAGTTGTCAGGGCTGGTCTCAAACCCTCCGACTCAGGCAATCCACTCGCCTTGGCCTCCCAAAGTGCTGGGATGACAGACTGAGCCATGGAGCCCGACCAGCACTAATTCTTATCTGTTTCCTTTAAAGCAGAGGGTCTCAGCATTGACTGCACGGAAGTCATTTGGGAGGTTCAAAAAAAAAATCTGATCATCCACCTCCAGACACTATGATGTAATTGGCCTTGAGCGCAACCTGGGTGTTGGGTTTAGAAGAAACTCCAGGAGATTCTGATAGGCACCAAGGATGGAAGCCTCTAGAATATAGTATAAGCATGCCTTGCATGTAGAAGATACTTGATAAAGATGAACAAATGGGGCCGGGCTCCGTGGCTCAGCCTGTCATCCCAGCACTTTGGGAGGCTGAGGTGAGGGGATTGCCTGAGCCTGCAGGTTCGAGACCCACCCGAGCAACTTGGCAAGATCTCGTCTCTACAATAACTCAAAAATTAGCTGGGCGTGTTAGCGCACGCCTGTAGTTCCGGATACTTACCAGTAGGTCGACACTGAGGTGGCTATGAGTGTGCCACTGCACTCCAGCCTGGGCGACAGAGTGAGACTCAATCAAAAAACAAAAACAAAATATTAACAGATGGGACAGGAAAGCAGCTTACTTCTTAATAGCCTCCCAAACTCAGGTATATTTCTCCAGTATGTCATCTTGGACATTTACTTCCACAAAACTAACTTCTTAGAACTTCTAGAACTTCAACTTCTATCTCAAAAACTTCCTGCATTTATCCATTATCTGCAATAGTGGCTCCTACACTTTGGTTCATGAATGAACCATTTAAAGAACTCTAGAATATTGCAGATTCTAGAACTTCAGATCTCACCAAGTTTGTGGTATGGTAGTCGAGAGCTGCATTTCTAGAAAGCTCCCCTCATGATCCTAATATATTAGGAATGAGAATTATCAATTTATAAGATAAAACCAGAGTTCCTTCCCCCATGCGTCAAATTTCTCCACAGTACATTCCTATCTGACTTTTATTATTTCTCTCTCTCTCTCTCTCTCTCTCTCTCTCTCTCTCTCTCTCTCTCTCTCTCTCTCTCTCTCTCTCTCTCTCTTTGAGTTGTGGTCTCACTCTGTCACCCAGGCTGGAGTGCAGTGGCATGCTTACGGCTACCTCAGCCTCGACCTTCTGGACTCAGGGAATCCTTCTGCCTCAGCCTTCCAAGTAGCTGCAATATAGGTGCACACCACCACACCCGGCTAATTTTTTAAATTTTTACTGTAAAGTTGAGGTCTTGCCAAGTTGCCCAGCTGGTATCGAACTTCTGGGCTCAGGCAATCCTCTGGCTTCCGCCTTCCAACGTGCTGGAATTTCGGGTGTGCAGCAATGTGCCCAGCTATTTCTCTTTGGTTTGTGAATAATTTCAACCCGAATCTTCTATCAAGGAAAAGGAAATTAACCTAATGTTTGTTGCCTCTTCTTATTTTGTTCACACTGTGCCTTTATCTCAACTGACTCTTCATCCCTTTATGCCTGTCCCAAAATGCATCTATTTTCCTGGACTAGGCTCAAATGCTACTGCTTCCTCTATAGAGCTTTCCAGATTATAACAGCCCAGTCATGTAACCTGTCTTTGCCTAACAAAAGCATCACTTGTTGGTGTAACTACTGCCTTTGACTTAAGTTGTTATGGGTTGTTGTCTAAAAAAACTATCGGCCAATAACTCAAAAAATAACAGTTGCTGGAGAGGGTTTAGTGAAAAGGGAACACTTCTACACTGTTGGTGGGAGTGTCAACTAGTGCAACCTCTGTGGAAAGCAGTGTGGTGATTCCTAAAAGCTCTAAATATCAACGCCCCATATGACCCCACAATCCCCTACTGGGAATATACCCTGAAGAACTCAAATCACTCCATAAAAAAGATACCTGCACACATATGTTTATCACAGCATTGTTCACAATAGCAAGAACCTGGAAGCAACCATGCTGTCCATCAAAAGAGGACTGGATTTAAAAAATGTGGTACATATACACGATGGAATACTACGCAGTCATAAAAAAGAACAAAATCATGAATCTCGCAGCAACCTGCATGGAACTAGAGTCTATAATACTGAGTGACCTCTCACAGAAACAAAGATCTGAGTATCACATGTTCTCACTCATATAGTGGACCTTGAACATCCAATGTAATATATAAGAAAATGACTGACAGTAGTGGGAAACTATGGGGAGGGGAAGGGAGATGGGATTAACGGTAGTAAATATCTGTCTGGGGACGAGGAGACATCTCTTATCAACAAGGGTGCCTGAACAAAGCATATTTGTATACCTAACCCTTAACTGTACCCCACACTATAATAAAAAATATTGATTATATAAAAAATAAAAAAACTATCAGCTTCTATAACATAGGGAAAATTCTTTTTTTTTTGAGTTGGAGTCTCACTCCATTGCCCAGACTGGAGTGCAGTGGCTGCTCCTGGCCACCACAGCCCCCACCTGCTGGGCTCCGGCGATCCTTCCGCCTCAGCCTTCCAAGTAGCCGGAATTACAGGCACGCGCTACCATGCCCGGCTGATTTTTGATTTATTGTAGAGATGAGGTCTCGCCAAGTTGCCCAGGCGGGCCTCAAACCCGCGAGCTCAGGCAATCTACTCACCTCAGCCTCCCAAAGCGCGGGATTACAGGCTGAGCCACCAAGCCCGGCGGGAAAATTCTTTTATACCCCTTTTTCTCCTAACAATACCTAAGACAATGAATCGATAGTATTGATAGTATGCACAATTTTCCTTAGCTATTCCTCAAGCCTTTTTCTAATTCTCACAAGTTGGTCTCAAACATCTTTTAGGAAAGGCATAGCTATCATAAAATTAAACCATGAAAATAAAGATAATGGGTTTGTAGTGTTTGGAGTGTCTCATCTGCTATTCTTACTATTTATAAAGCATCACAGATAAACTAATATACCACAGTTAATGCAATAAAATATTTTTTTAAAAAGCAAATGGGCATTGTGCTTTATTTTATTTTATTTTTTTGAGTTGGAGTCTCACTCTGTCACCCAAACTGGAGTGCAGTGGCACGCTCATGGTCACCCCAGCATAGGCTTATTAAGCTCCAGCGATCCTTCCACTTCAGCCTTCCAAGAAGCCAGAACTACAGGTGTGCACTATCATGCCCGGCTAATTTTTGATTTGTTGTAGAGACAAGGTCTTGCCAAGTTGCCCGGGCTGGTCTCTAACCCACAGGCTCAGGCAATCCACTCGCCTCGGCCTCCCAAAGTGCTGGGATTACAGGCTAAGCCACCGAGCCTGGCCAGGCATTGTGCTTTTATATGCTTTCTGTAGCCTTTTATTTTATATTCTCCCTGAGCAGTATTAATCATCTCCCCAATTTTCTTTCTACTAATGGCTAATTACACTTTCTGCTTCTATAATCCAAAGAGTGATGCTAATATTTTTCATTTCTGATTCTATGAAAATTTTAGAAGAATGTTAAAGGTTTTTACTGACCTAACAGTTCCTTGGTGTTCCACTGTGATAATAAACCCTCATTTAGAAGCTTAACAGGATTTATAAATGTCTAACTTTTTAGTTGTGATCGAATAAAAACACTCAGTGTTATGGGCTTTTAGTGTCATAATGGGACCACCACACTACACATCACTATTTACCCATGGGCTACTAGGGGACCAAATCTGTATTTTATAGTAAGGATGTTGAAGGAAGTTTTTATTGTATTTAAGCCGATGATACACAAGATACTGTACAGATTTCTTTCTATTCTAGCTTCTTTCAAAGTTGATATTTGCAATCTACCATACATTATTACCTATAAACTTCATGAGAACAAAAATTATAATTTTCTTGTTTTGTATTTTATCTTGCTCAATTCTTGCTGCAGGGGCGTAGCAGTTATGCCTTGAATATCTGCTGGTTTACTGATTAGGATGAATTGACAAGCAAAAGGCAAAGGAGAGAGGGATGAGGAAGGAGCACGTGACTGGAGAGCATGGTTATCTAAGTATTAACTACTTGCATTTTCAAGCAACCAATCACAAACTGCTTGGCCATTGCCAGCTCAGATATACTTGTATCTTTATGTGAACTCTGAAAGCAGGATATTATATATGATTTGAGAAAGCTGGATTCTAAATGCTTGCCATCTAACTATGCAGTGGAGAAAACTCTGAGTGTTTGTGTATATATGTGCGTGTGTGTGTGTATTAAATCGCTAGTCACAGAGTGTATGTATGTTTAGAATGTGGAAGGTGAGCACAGATGGCTGGGTTAAAACCAAGAAAGAGAAACAAATAAGTAGCTACCTTGTTCCACACAAAAAGAGGAATTTGGATGTGCAGAAGAGAATGAGGAAAGGGAGAGAGAGAGGAAAGATAGGTCAACTTGCAGAAGGAAAGAGGAAGTTTCCTGTGAGAAATTCCAAACAGCCGGAAGGCTGAGAGTCTTTTAAAAGAATGTCTACTATTCCGTTTTAATCCCCATGTTTAAAATGGGGACATAAGACTGTGACACGTGACTCTCCATTTCACCCAAAACCTGCAGTGATCTGCTACAAAGAAATTGGCCTGACTTAGGTCTTATTCTCACCAGGAGATGAACCACCAAATCCAGGAGGATGGTGTCAAAATAGTAATAATAATAATAATAATACAAAGAATAAAAACAGAGGCTGAGTTCCACAGGCAGAGCAACAGAAAAGAAAGAGAATAACCAAGGCAGTGAAAAAAAAGTAGCTCTACAGTCCAGGAGAGTGGGACCCGAGAGCCCGAGGGCTCTACATTGTGTAAACATTCCAGATTTGGCAGGAAACTTGGTCGTTTAACAAATTTGGATAGGGAAATCACAGTTCATTTTATCAACATCTGGAAGGCAGGGTGACCTCAAATGTCATCTGGGTTTCAATTCTTGAGCTTCCCCTCGAACGCCTGGTCGCTGAGGGTGTCCAAGTGCCAAACCACAGAGTCATGATTTTAGAAATGAAAGGACAATATCTCTTCATGCGTATCATGAGGCATACGTATTCAAGAGGGAGGTTTTTTGTGAACCTATGGAACCTTTTGAAGTTCTTTGCAACTCTGAACACATGCTTTCTGCTCACTTTATATCTAGTGTGTTAGTGAACAAAGAAGGATTTCTTCAGAGTTTTAGATCTTTCTGTCATGATTCTAAATCACCTTTCAAGTTTCATGCATTTAATAAATATGAATTTAGCATTCACGGTGGTCCAGAAACTGTTCTAAATATGAGTAATGAACAAAAAACAGTGTTTGCTCAAAGGAAGCAAACTAGGTTTCTCATCAGAATTGTCATGTAAGCTTTAAAAACAGAAAAATTCCAAAGAACACACCCAGATCTACTATGTCAAGAATCTCCTCTCCATTTCTATATCTTTTGATTTTCCAACTAGCAAAAGTGGAGGGGTGGAGGAGCAAAAACAGACTAAATGGTGGAAGCAGACTAGAAAGAATGCCATGACCACTTTCCCAAAGTTGTGATTCCAGCGTGTCATTTGAGGATTGACTGATTTTGGACTACACTTTCACAAAATCTGCCCATTAACCATAGTGAGGTAGCAATTCATACCCACTAGGATGGCATAATCAAAATTATGGACAATAACAAGTAGAGAAGTTGGATCCCTCAAACATTGCTCATGGGAATGGAAAATAGTGGAGTTTTTTTTGAAGAACAGTCTAGCAGTTCCACAAAAAGTTAAACAGAGTTACCATAGGGCCCAGCATATTCCACTCAAAGGCATGTACCTAAGAGAACTGAAAAGACATGTCCACATAAAAGTTTATGTATAAGTTTTCATAACAGCATTATTCATAATAGTCAAAAAGTAGAAGGAACTCAAATGTTCATCAATTGATAACTCAGTAAACAAAGTGTTGTACATCCATGCAACAGAATATTGTTCAGCCACGAAAAAGAGTGGAAAATTGATCCATGCTATAATGTGGGTGGAACTTGAAACATAAGTAAAGAAAACAAGTAGCAAAAACCTTCATATAATATGATTCCACTTGTTGTAGTGTCCAGAATAGGCGAACCCATAGAGAAAGAAAGAAGATTCATGGTTGCCAGGGACTGAGGGAAGGTCAGAAGGGAGAGTGACTGCTTGTGGATGTGGAGTTTCTTTCTGAGGTGAGAAAAATGTTCTGAAATTAGGCAGTGTTTAGGTTTGTACACCCTTGTGAATACACTAAAATCACTGAATTGTGCACCTCAACAGGGTGAATATAATGGCTTGTGAACTGCATCTCAATTAAAAATATCTATTAGAAATTTTAATGACATAATGAAAAAACTCCTGTCTATTCTATTTTATGGAGGAAGCACTGGGTGTGAAAAGAAGGTTCTTAAGTTATGACCTCCTAGATTTTGAGAGCAAGGAATACTCATTCATCTTCACAAGCCCAGGAGCTATTAGCCCATATACTATATCCTCTGCATCCATTAAGATGCTTTACATAATCAGTTAAGAAAAATGCAACCCAAACTCTACATAAGGCAGAAATCATTAATCCATTTGACTGAAGAAGTTCAGATTTAGACTTCAGGGAAGGTTTGGTCCCCAGTAACCCAATTTCTTCCCATATCTCAATTCTGCTCTTCTTGGGCAACTTTGATCCATGACCGGGTTCCTTCTTGCTCCTACAATGACTGCCGGTAATTTCTAGAGGTACAAACTTCCTCAATCAAGTCCCTGGTAGCTTATTCAAATTCCAGGAAGTGAAAACTGATAGTCTTCATGGGACTGACTTTGATCTTGCACCCTAATAAAATGAATCTCTGAATCCAGGATGAGAGATTGCTTTGTTTTAAAAAAGCAAAGAAACAAAGCTGAATTTATTTCCTTGGGCAAAAGAGAGCCACTGATTCAAAAACAGCTAAAACAAAAGGCTACATAATAAAGGGGTATTTATTCCACATTAGGAAGGAATTTAGGTTTTAAGTATCAATTTTTTTTTTTTTTTTTTTGGAAGCGTGGAGGAAAAAACTGAAAACTGATAGGTGGGTCATTTTTAAAATTTATGTGGCAAGGTGCCAGTATGGTTTTCAATGAGACCTCAGGGGATTTACTTCAGGCTCTCTATGGTTCCTGTAGCAGGTACTTTCCTATGGGTAAAAGCTTAGAGCTTGGCGATTTTCTTTTTTAACAATAATAAACACTTATTGTTTTAAACTAATGGGGGTCCATCCCTGGGTAGTGGATGGAGCCAATCCCACCAACATGGCTCTCTATGAGAAAGAAGAACGAAGAGATGGTTGTTGGAGAGGTACTGCACCCTCTAAATGGCTTTGAACACTTGAACGAATAAGAAAGATAATGAGACAATAAAGATCACCTTGACAACAGTGTACAAAGGAAGAAAGTATTATGAAGACACTGGGCAGGGAGCAGTGGCTCACACCTGCACTCCCAGCACTTTGGGAGGCCGAAGCAGGAGGATTGCTTGAGCCAGGAGATCAAGACCAACCTGGGCAATATCACAAGACCTCTTCTCTACAACAACGACAAAAAATGACTAAGGCGTGGTGGCATGCACCTGTAGTCCCAGCTACTTAGGAGGTTGAAGCAAAAGGATCGCCTGAACCCGGGAGATCAAGGCTGTGATCATGTCACTGTACCCCAGCCTGGGCAACAGAGTGAGACCTCGACTCATAAATAAATAAACAAACAGGCCGGGCTCGGTGCCTCACCCTGTAATCCCAGCACTTTGGGAGAACGAGGTGAGTGGATTGCCTGAGCCTGCAGGTTCGAGACTCACCCGAGCAACTTGGCAAGACCTCGTCTCTACAATAAATTAAAAATTAGCCAGGTGTGGTAGTACACACCTGTAATTCCAGCTACTTGGAAGGCTGAGGCGGAAGCATTGCTGGAGCCCAGCAGGTCGAGGCTGCAGTGGCCAGGAGCATGCCACTGCACTCCAGCCTGGGTGACAGAGTGAGACTC
>NW_007247435.1:252502-262269 GCF_000164805.1 Carlito syrichta
AAAAAAAAAAAAAAAAAAATACATAAACAAACAAACAAACAAACAAAGATAATGGGCTTGTGTGGAAAGCCCTATCCTTCTTGAAAAGTTTTCTAGGCAAAAGACAACTAAAAATGTGGCAGTTTTACTTTAATTAATCTATCCAGTAATACCCCCTCCAACACACACATATACACACACACACTTTATCTTTTACATTTACAGAACAGCAACTTAAAAAAATTATTGAAATGTTGTCGAGATGAAATTCTCCATTTATAAAACCCACACAATCAGGAATTCATTTTCATGGGAAAAATTTTTTGTGTTGGCAATAGCATTAAAAACCCTAAAGCAAGAGACCTTCTCAGGAAAAGTATCCAGAGCAAATGACTGAAGTTTCACCATCAGAGAAGACACACACAACCTAAATTTTCTGTCTCCATATTCGACAACAGCTATCTTGCCTCCTGTTTCCAAAAGCGTTCCCAGTTTAAAACTGATTCCTCAATTATTAAATTTGTAAAGCATGCGACAGACACACGAAGAGCTAACAAGCACGTTCCAATACTGTGAGAGACGAGAGAGAAGAGTGAAGGCAACTCAACAAGCTGTAGAATCAAAGAGCAAAGAGCCGGGCTCGGTGGCTCAGCCTGTAATCCTGCACCTTTGGGAGGCTGAGGTGAGTGAATTGCCTGAGCCCGCGGGTTCGAGACCCGCCTGGGCAACTTGGTGAGCCCTCATCTCCACAATAAATCAAAATGAGCCGGGCATGGTAGCGCGCGCCTGTAGTTCCAGCTACTTGGAAGCTGAGGCAGAAGGTTCGCTGGAGCCCAACAGGTCGAGGCTGCGGTGGCCGGGAGCGGTCACTGCACTCCAGTCTGGGTGACAGGGTGAGACTCCAACTCAAAAAAAAAAAGAATCAAAGAGCAAATCCTGTCTCTGCTGCTCAGTAACTGAGACTGGAGCAAACTGCCTGACTCCTTGTCCTGTTCCCTGAAAATGCTAGTGACAATATCCTCCTAACAAGGTTCCAGGGAAGAGAAACTGAAATAATGCCTGTCAAGCACCTAGCCCAGTGCCTAGAAAAATCACTCGACAAATACCTTCCAGCTCAGTGCAGCAGCTCACACCTGTAATCCCTGTGCTTCAGGAGGCCAAGGCAGGAGGATTGCTTGGGTCCAGGAGTTTCAAGGCCAGCCTGGACAACAGAGTATGCCTTCATCTCTACCAAAAATAAAAAATTAGTCAGATATGGTGGCACACATCTGTAGCTACTCAGGAGGCTGAGGTGGGAGGATTCTTGAGCCCAGGAATTTGAGGCTGCAGTGAGCTATGATCACGCCACCGCACTCCAGCTTGGACGATGCTGTCTCTAAACAGAAGAAAAAATATTACTTGTTGCTATCATTATAATCATGTAATTATTAGTTAATAATCCTTTAATTATGTTATAATTATAACAATTCATAGAACATGTTGTACAAATACCTGGCATTCAGCTATTAGTTATTTAATATCCCCCATATGACTCTAAAAGATATACATCTGAGATATGTGGGGGACTTCCCTCATCAAATGCAATAGCAACTGAAGATAGAAGACAACATACCAACAGAGATAAATCTATGGCAGAACAAAATCCCAAATTCCCTCTATAAGCTAAAAATACCAATTCATAGGAACATTAAACCCGAAAGTCAACAGAGAACGCATTGACTAACCCCATTGCTTAACCGATACAACTACTAAGGCCCAGAAAGTCAATAGAGGGCAAAAATCAGACCAAATAATTATTTACTGAATCTCATAGCCTCTTCATAAGAGTAATAATGATATCAAGATTGTATTTACCTTGAGAAATAAAAATGAAATCCTAAACCCCCACTTGTTCTTATGCTCCATGTCCTGCACAGTCCAATATGGTGAATAATAGTCACATGTGAGCTTATTTTAAGCGTAAATTAACTTAATTAAGATTAAATTCCAAATTCAGTTCTTCAACTGCACTAGTCGCAGTTTAAAAGGTCAATATGATGCCTTCTATTGAACAGCACAGATACAGAACATTTCCATCATCTCAGAGAGCTCTCTTAGATGGCACTGGCATAGACAAAGTCTCATAGTACTGTGCTCCTAACCAAGTTAAGGCTCCGTGGACTCCACATTTTATCCACTTTGCCTGCCTATTGGTATAGTTTCCCTTGACTTCAAAACAAATTCAAAAAAAGTGTTTCATTCTTTTGACAAACAAGCAGTTTACTTAAGGCTCATTTTACCCAGCTGTTCACCGTAACATACCAAAGGCTGAAAAGCAAATAGAAAGCATGTTTCCTGCCCTCAAAAATTTAGAAGCTACTTGAATAATGTGAGTGAATTCTTTGAAACCTATTACTATTGGGCAATTCTGCATTCTGGTGGAACAAAAGTATAGAATAATAGAAATGCATCATATCATAGGCAAATTCAACTAATAAAAAATTGTTTTACAAAGATTATCTTGTACTCTGTGGCTTAGAACTTTCAATGCACTCTCCCACAGAATCATTGATAGTCATGGTGGTTCAGTCTATTTTATCTGACAGGCGCCTAGGTCTATAATCTGTGATTTACCTGAAGCGTTGTATCATTTGCTATTATAATGGGTCCTTTTTATTAGATATGAAATGAAATCATGGAACCTGAGGACTTCCGAGGTACATCCTCACTCAACATTCTATGTAATAGTGGCCCTTCTAGGATGATGAAAGTAAGCCTAAAATAAAATTCAGGTAGGAGTCAAGGAAGAGTTGACAGCATGCACAGAGGTGAGGCGGATGGTGGAGAGCTACGAGTGGGCAAACTGAACCTTTGTGAAATCAAATTGTCCCATGTTTGTGGTCTTCTACATCCACCCAAAGTCAAGAACCACTTGCAAGTAACAGAAATCTTGACCATCAAATATTTTCCATCAGCATCTTTTATTTCTACTCCTCTCCTTTCCATCTCCCATTCTTCTACTTTGCATCTTCTTCTAACTTCATCTTCATTTTAGACAAAGAAGTGATACCACAGTCTTTTCAGGACTCAAGCTTTCCATGATCTCTCATGAGAATTAGAAAATATTCTTCCTTTAAAACTTCTCTTCCAGCTGGGCTCGGTGGCTCAGCCTGTAATCCCACGCCTTTGGGAGGCTGAGGTGAGTGGATTGCCTGAGCCCGGGGGTTCGAGACCCGCCTGGGCAGGCAAGATCTCAACTCTATAATAAATCAAAAAATTAGCCGGGCGTGGTAGCACGCCTGTAATTCCGGCTACTCGGAAGGCTGAGGCGGAAGGATCGCCGGAGCCCAGCAGGTCGAGGCTGCGGTGGCCGGGAGCGGCCACTGCACTCCAGTCTAGGTGACAGAGTGAGACTCCAACTCAAAAAAAAAAAAACTTCTCTTCCTTCTCCTACTCTGCCTTCTTTTCCTGTGTCTTGTTAATAGCAGCAGTCATAATGAGGAACTTATTATACACTAAAGCATTGTGCAGTATGTTTTATTCTTATCATCTCATTAAATCTTAGAACAGCCTCATCTGGAAGAATTACAAAACACTAGAGAGTAATAATGCAGAAATATGTTAACACTCAAGAAAAAATAGGGAAAAAACAAGCAAATATTTTTTGATGCTATCCTTCTAAAGTATCTGATGCAGCAGGCATATTCAACTTCTACTTGCCTCATTTAGCTTACAGAATTGACTTTCATTTGTGAATGAAACTGCCTTCCACTGAATCTTTTTTTTTGAGTCCGTCGCCCAGATTGGAGTGCAGTGGCCGCTTCCGGCCACCACAGCCTCAACCTGCTGGGCTCCGGCGATCCTTCCGCCTCAGCCTTCCAAGTAACCGGAATTACAGGCATGCGCTACCACACCCGGCTAAATTTTTTGATTTATTGTAGAGATGAGGTCTCGCTGCCCAGGCGGGTCTCGAACCTGCGGGCACAGGCAATCCACTCACCTCAGCCTCCCAAAGGCGCGGGATTACAGGCTGAGCCACCGAGCCTGGCTCCACTGAATCTTTAAAAAATCATATTGTAAGCACTGATTGTAGTAGCTCCATTAAACTTAAAATCCCTCATATTGTTATTTTATTTGATATTTCTCCTTATGAGTTTAAAAATAATTTTTAAAGAAGTGGGTAAATCCTAGATCAATAATAATATCGACAAAGAAAGCTTTACCATATTGACATCTTAACTACCTAAAGCCTTTGGACACTAACAGCTTTAGTAAGATCTGAGTGCCACCTAAGTTTGGCGAACAATGCTGGTTTATAAGGGAAATTGAGACATCTCCAGAACTATTGTTCATTATTCTCTCCTTGTATAAGTAGTAAGACTATCAACAGTTTATTTTTTTCTTATTAGCCTAATCAAATGTGTCACATAAAAATTACTCATTTTTATATGAGATGAATAGATGAATTTGATCAAGCAAATATAGTTAATTGTAAAATCTAGGTGATGGGCATATGAATGTTCATTGTGTTATGGTCTGAATAACTATCGACTGCTCCCCTTGATACCATCCAATCAAAGGGGAAGGGGATTGGTAGAAAGAAGTTTATTTCTGAGATCGAATCCAGGGACCAGAGCCAAACTGGAGGTCTTTCTAAAATGATCCTGCTCACCCTCTAGGCTTTTACAGTTCACTTTTATAGTCCAGAGTTGTCGGTACCTACATATTAGCCAAGTGACCAGCAGAGCATTGTACAGAATTTAAGTTACAGCTGCATTTACATTTAGATAGTGACATTTAGAGTAAAGAAAGTTTACAAAGCCCAAGACATTATCATTGCAAAAGTTATGCAAATCAAAAGACTTAACTATTACATAGATAGTATTTAGTTCAAAGAAAGGGAATAAATAGGGATTTACATCTTTGGGCATAGTCTGCAGGGGAGTCAAGGATTCCCTGAAGCTACTCACTGGGAATGCCTAGAAGACAAAGGGACTCTCAGTAATGCGCTCAGGAATGTGTAGGAGCGCCAGAACCCCTGCCATGCCCTTCTCCAGGGGATGTGGCAATGTGGAGGGACATTAGTGGGTCTCTGTATCAATTGGACAGTTCTTTCAACTTTTTTGATTTGAACATTTTAAAAGTCAAATATTGCGAGAAAACCTTTCTTTTAAAATATTCATTATGAGCCGGGCTCGGTGGCTCAGCCTGTAATCCCGCGCCTTTGGGAGGCTGAGGTGAGTGGATTGCCTGAGCCCGCAGGTTCAAGACCCGCCTGGGCAGGCGAGACCTCATCTCTACAATAAATCAAAAAATCAGCCGGGCGTAGTAGCGCATGCCTGTA
Source organism: Carlito syrichta (assembly GCF_000164805.1). Taxonomy (NCBI): domain Eukaryota; kingdom Metazoa; phylum Chordata; class Mammalia; order Primates; family Tarsiidae; genus Carlito; species Carlito syrichta. Next base: position 257,805 of record NW_007247435.1, read on the forward strand.
ATTCCGGCCACTCGGAAGGCTGAGGCGGAAGGATCGCCGGAGCCCAGCAGGTCGAGGCTGCGGTGGCCGGGAGTGGCCACTGCACTCCAGTCTGGGCGAAAGAGTGAGACTCCAACTCAAAAAATAAAATAAAATAAAATATTCATTATGTATTTTACAGATATTTATTGACGCCATATATCAGGCACTAGTAATGCTGCAAAAGGAGCTTACAGTTTAATGCCACAATTCTGAGTTATGCTGTTCTCAGAACCCAAAGTTAAAGACCAGATATTCATTTAGTTGAAGCAAGAAAATCCCTATGAGCCTACCCAGCCAGGGTAAACCTTTACTTGGTGCCTGTTGAGAGTGAAGCCATCAAAGACTTTCAAGGACTGACTGGAAAGCCAATCAGAATGCTCCCTGCCCACTACTCACTCCCACCTCCAGCACATCATTTCCAAAAACCCTACCTTAGAGAATATGCCGCCCAAATAGAACACTGACCAACCAAATACTGTCATAAGACTCTGCCTTTTACTCTGTAAAATCCACTGTCCTTTCAATTTCCTTTAAGTCTCCACCAGGAAGAATGCAATGGTAGCTCACTCCCTTGCTTTAGTAAACTCTGACTATGCAGCCATTGATGTACTCTTCAGGTGGTCTTTATCCTTTTGATAATTCTCAACTATAGTCATCTACAGTAAATTAAAATTCATCTATGGTGAATTAAAATCAGTTGTGACAACTCTTCAAAATCAAATATGTGCCTACTTTTTTTTTCCCCTCTAATTCCACCCTCTTTTGTTCTGCAGTCTGCTTTTAAGCGAGAAAAGGGAGAAGTTACAGGCAGCTTGCCTGGAATGGCAAGGTACCTCCTTGCTGGAGAAGGTCATCTATAATGTGATTTTCTTGGGGATAAGTGCTGAGGACCACTGAGTATTGGGCTTTATACATTTATGTGTTAGTAAGTATGCATTTTTAACATAATAATCTATTGCTCTGTAAAAAACTGAGGTTCTCCTGAAATTTAGTTAATAAGATTAGCATATGAAACTAGAGAACTGCGATTTTTAATAGCAAATACATAAATTGTGCTTAATATATACTGCTGATATCTAATATATACAACTTATATCCTCAAAAGAACCCTATGCAAGGCAGACAGGCTAATCCTGATTTTAAGATAAGAAAACTGAGGCACAGAGGTGAACCTCTGCCAAGGTCACAAAGGACCATGTTATAAACTCACACAGTCTGTTTCCAAAATCTATGCTGTTACCCAATATGTTGCATTTCATTTATTCAGGGTTTATATTATTAAGGGCATGTACTTCTGTGGTTGTCAGGGAAAAGAACTTTAGCATAAACAAATAAGTTACCTACATACTTTCTCTTCCAGAGGACTTTTTTTTTTTGAGTTGGAGTCTCACTCTGTCACCCAGACTGGAGTGCAGTGGCACGCTCCCAGCCACTGCAGCCAAGACCTGCTGGGCTCCGGTGGTCATTTCACCTCAGCCTTCCAAGTAGCTGGAACTACAGGCATGCGCTACCACACCCGGCTAATTTTTTTATTTAATTGTAGAGAAGAGGGCTTTTCAAGTTGCCCAGGCGGGTCTCGAACCCGCGGGCTCAGGCAATCCACTCACCTCAGCCTCCCACAGACCACTTTTCTAAAGCTTAAAAACAATAAAAAGATATCCTACATGAGCAATGATAGAGGTGACCATTTATGGAGGCCTGACTGGTAGCATAGTTGATGGGTTTCATCTTCTATCGATGAGGAAGGAGAACACTGCTTCCTTTTTTAGAGTGTTATAAAGATTCACTTAAAAAGAAAACTACCTATCTGAAAAACTGAAATATCTTTATTTTACACTCTTTTTGAAACTAATTATATAATCTTGTAACAAGATTTGGTGGGTTCAATCATAACTCTTGGAAGAAAGATTTCTCCACATGATTGCCACAAAAGGAAAAGTGTCAATTCTGCTTTTTTGCTAATGTATTTGGTCAGTTGCCTGAGACAGTGATTGTGCTTTGTTTTGGATTTTGTTTTGTCTTGTTTTGTTTCTTTGTTTGTATGTTTGTTTTTAGGTGGGATCTCACTCTGTCATCCAGGCTGGAGGGCAGTGGCATGATCACAGCTTACTGCAACCTCTACCTCCTAAGCTCAGGCAATTCTCCTGCCTCATCCTCCCAGGTAGCTGGAACTACAGGCACACACCACTATTCTCAGCTATTTTTTATTTTTATTTTTTTGTAGAGACAGAGTTTCACTATGTTATCCACACCGGTCTTGAACTCCTGGGCTCAAGCTATCCTCCTGCTTCAGCTTCCCAAGGTGCTGGAATTACAGGCATGAGCCATCATCGTACCCAGCCATGTGCTCTGTTTAACTAGGAGTCAAGATTTATGCTTCTGAGCAGATCAAAGACTCCACCCTTTTCCTCCCACTTTCCTGTACCTGTGCTCAGTCAATTATTTCCCACTTCCTGTCATTTTGTGGTAAGCATACCCTAAGCAAGAACTTTCTTCTAGAAGCAAGCAATTCTTGCTATACTCTATTTACTCCATGTTCTGGCTTCTCTGCCTGTGCCTAAGTGGGTAGAAAAGTTGACCACCTATGTTCATTTAGCTAGCTATTATAATAAACCTATGGGAAACTTACTTCCCCTTTTTTGTTCTGAAAAATAGCAATTTAAGCCTGGGCTCAGTGGCTCACTCAGTAATCCCAGCACTTTGGGAGGTCGAGGTGAATGGATTGTCTAAGCCCACGGGTTCAAGACCCGTCCGGGCAAATTGGCGAGACCTCGTCTCTACAATAAATCAAAAATTAGCCGGGTGTGGTAGTACACGCCTGTAGTTCAGGCTACTGGGAAGGCTGAGACTGAAGATTCGCCGGAGCCCAGCAGGTCGAGGCTGCGGTGGCCGGGAGCGTGCCACTGCACTCCAGCCTGGGCAAAGGAGTGATATTCCAACTCAAAAAAAAGAATAGCAATTTATTTTATACCTAGTTCAACATCATTAAAGCAGAAACAATCATTTTATTATGAAGCTTGGAATAGTTGTCCCAAGCTCTATTTATACATGTGATAAGCCTGGACAGGTTAGGGAATTAGGACAATTAAGGAAAACTGAAGGTAGTTAAATACTAGTTAAAATACATTTTACAGCCGGGCTCGGTGGCTCAGCCTATAATCCCGCGCCTTTGGGAGGCTGAGGTGAGTGGATTGCCTGAGCCCGTTGGTTCGAGACCCGCCTGGGCAGCGAGACCTCATCTCTACAATAAATCAAAAAATCAGCTGGGCGTGGTAGCACATGCCTGTAATTCCGGCTACTTGGAAGGCTGAGGCGGAAGGATCGCTGGAGCCCAGCAGGCAAGGCTGCGGTGGCCGGGAGCAGCCACTGCACTCCAGTCTGGGCGACAGAGTGAGACTCCAACTCAAAAATAAATAAATAAAAAAAATAAAATACATTTTAATGTTTCCCATAGTGCAAGAACGAGGGTAAACTCCCTCACTTTTCACTTGACTGAACTATCTTTATTTTACCCTCTTTTTGAAAAAAAATTTTTTTGAGTTAGAGTCTCACTCTGTCGCCAAGGCTGGAGTGCAGTGGTACACTCATAGCCACCCCAGTGTCAACTTGCTGGACTCTAGTGATCCTTCCACCTCAGCCTTCCAAGTAGCCAGAAATACAGGTGTATGCTACCAGCTCATTTTTTATTTTATTGTAGAGACAAGTTTTCACCAAGTTGCCCAGGCTGCTCTCGATCCTGCAGGCTCAGACAATCCATTCGCCTTGGCCACCCAAGGTCCTGGGATTACAGCCTGAGCCACTGACCTTGGCTGCAAGATATTTTAAGTGGATATAGAAGTCTGTGTTGACTTTTCTTCTTTAAGCACATTAACAATATCCCATTGTCTTTTGGAATCTATTGTTTCTGATGAGAAATTAGCAGTCGTTGTTGTTCCTCTGTAAATTATGCATAATCTCATACCTGGAAACTTTTAAATTTTTTCTCAATATTTTCAGTAGTCTGATTACAATGTGCTTAGGTTCTCCTTGCATCTCTCCTGCTTGGGGTTTGTTGTCTGTAAGTCATGTTTTTCACCAACTTTAGGTTATTTTTTTGTTTTCAAATGTTTTATTCTTTTCTTGCTCTTCTCTCCTATAGGACTCCAATTTCATCTCTGTTAGACTATTTAATAGTTTCTTAAATATCCCTGAGGTTCTTAATTTTTTTTCAATCATTTTTTTCTGTCAGCATTTCAGAATATATAACTTCTACTGATCTGGTATTGAGTTAACTAACCCTCACAACTGCATACTTCAGTTTGCTGTTAAGCCTATGCAGTGAATTGTCGGTGACCAGCACTGACCAAGGGTGGGTTAGGACCCGCACCAGAGAATCTGGACAGCGAGAAGACCACTCGGAGGCAGTTCTTCTGGGAACAGTCTGATCAGGACTGGAGCCGATTTC
>NW_007247435.1:262347-302492 GCF_000164805.1 Carlito syrichta
CACCAGACCACCACGAGATCTGCAATTTCCAAGCAAACAATTCGAATTCCATGATGCCTGCCGTGCTTACATTAAGGTCACAGGTGCACAATTTCAATACAAATCGTTCAAAGTGTTTTCCATAATGTTCAATGAATCATTCATATTATACTCTTTGCTCTATACCCTGATTAATACAAAAAACTTTCCTGAGTTAACTCTAGGTTCAATCCAAGTTCACTGATTCCCAATATTTTTAACAATTAATATTATAACTGTCAGTTATACTATTAACCTATTATGATTTAACGTAATGCCTTATAACTCAGTTAAAACTTATTCTTAAACTACCAAACTTTACTATAATTCATGTTTCATATGTCTAAACTTTAATTTTTATATGATCTAGTTATTGGACTTTAATACTATGCTATATCCTATTAAGCTAATACCTTATCGTTAATTCTTTTATAAATCGTATAGTAACTATTACACTGGAATAATGTAGCAAAAGGAAACAAAACAGCAAGCATAAATTTATGCAACTATGAGTATATACGTATATATTTTATCCTAACAAGTCTACTCTAAAAATCAAATAGTAGCTGTCACACTCTTGAACAAGGAAATGCAGGGCTTCCAAGATGGTGGCCATGGGCTGAAGCAGACAGAGTTTCAGTAATTAACGAAACAAAAGAAAACGTTCTACCTGGCTAGGGGCAGGGCGACAAAACTATCATGGTAATTTAGTTTCTAATCTTAGCCCTAGGGGAAACAGCTTTCGGGAACAAGAACTGACTACCCAGTCTACCAGGAAATAGAAGTTAAAAAATATCTAGAAAGAAGCAAAACTTAGAAAGACAGAGAAACAATTCCGCCATGCACCTTCCATCAAGTGTACTGAGATTCACTTATAAGTTTTACTGCCATGTATGCACACTGGTCACCAATCACACGCCAATATCATAGGTATAACTGATATCCTATGTCAGAGGCGATCTTCCAGATGGGCCTTTACAGGCCTCAGCCATGTAGCTATAGATGTTGGCTCCCAACAGTGAATTGCTAATTTCAGATATCTTGTTTTTTGGCTATAGAGTTTCCCTTTGATCTTTTGGGGGAGTTTTTATTTCTCAGTTGAGATTTTCCATCTGGGCCCATTTCTATTGTCTTTCTTTTTCCATTGTGTGGTTTGGGGATCCCTTGGCCCTGTTTTCTTTTCTTCTATTTTTTAGCATTTACAGATAATTTGTTATTGGAACATTATGGAGGAAAAATTTTAGAAGTTCTGGACTATTATTGCCTTCCTGTGTAAAGGGCTGGGTTTTCTTCATGAATGCAGCTAGATAACTGGCAGGCCAACATGATTCTTTCAAAACTTGATTGTAGGCATTGTTGAATTGGGTCTACTTAAGTTTTTGTTTGTTTCTTTGTTTGTTTTTCTCCCTCTATTGCACAGCCACTCTGGGGTCTCAGTTTAAAACTTGAGCACAAATTGGGCTCGGTGGCTCAGCCTGTAATCTGTGCTTTGTGAGGCTGAGGTGAGTGGATTGCCTGAGCCCGTGGGTTCGAGACCCATCTGGGCAACTTGGCGAGATCTCATCTCTACAATAAATCAAAAAATTAGCCGGGTGTGGTAGCGCGCCCCTGTAGTTCCAGCTACTTGGAAGGCTGTGGCAGAAGGATCGCTGGATCCCAGCAGGTCAAGGCTGCGGTGACTGGGAGCGTGCCACTACACTCCAGTCTTGGCAACAGAGTGAGACTCCAACTCAAAAACAAAAAACAAAAAACAAAAACTTGAGCACTTACCAAGGTCATTCTGCTAGAACTTGAGTGGGTATCCCCAGTATTTCACTGATGCTAAAGTCTCTGCCTGACTCTTTAGCCTCTCTGCTGTTGTTTCCTTTCAGAATTCTTATTCTTTAATCTTTTTTTTTTCTTCAGGGTTCTTGAAGTTTTGCTCTGTGCATAAAAATTTTATGAGTCAGATAATGACTTGAGGAGATTTGTATGAAATTCTTTGGGTTTGTTTTCTTTGTGATTCTCTCCTTTCTAAAGTTTTCTCTCCCAAGTCCAAGATACTTTGATGGTTCCAAACACTGACAGTCGTCTCTTTACCTCATAAGACTACCACTTTTAGCTTAAATTTTTTTCATGTGTGCTACAATTTGGAAAATGTGTTCAGGAAAAAAGCCAGGGTAAGTGTCAAGTTCACCTCTTGTGTTTTCCTGTCTTGAACACTGTAGCCCAAGTCCTGACGGCCTAAGTTTGTTGCTTCCAGTATTTTCTTCATGTTTGACATGTAGTTGTTTTTGGTGGAATGGCTAATCAGATACAAGATGGGTTTTCATAGCCAAAACTAGAAGTTATAATCTGACACCTGACATACTACATCTACTTGTTTACATGTTTATTTGTCTTTCTGCCCTTCCCCCTGTCCCCTTTCCCCAACAGAACATAAACTTTGTGAGGCCAGGCATTTTTTTGTTCAATTCAATATGTCCTGACATAGAATGGAGCCAATAACATAAAAGGTGTTCAATAAATATCTATCATATTCAATAGTCAAACAATGAACCTCAGATCAAGAGAAAGAAAAACCTGCTGACACCAGAGAAATTTCAGGCAAAATAAAATTCAGAGTGATCAAATGATAGTCACTTTATAAAATGTAAATCTTGATATGCTTTGTATAACCTCAAAAAGCAAGATACAACTTGACTCAAATAAAATTTAGAGTTCTGTGGAGAGCTGAGACTAGTCATTACTTTCTGTAGTGGGGCAGACTCGGAAACCCAAGATCTGATATTGACAAAAAACATCTGTCAGCCATATCAGGCTGCTATAACAAAACACCATGGACTGTGTGGCTTAAATAAAATAAATTTATTCCCCACAGTTCTGGAGACTGAAAGTCCAAGATTAAGGTGTCTGGAGGGTCAGTGTCTGGGGAAGTCTCTCTCCTTGGGTTGTAGATGGCCATCTTTTCACTGCATTTTCACATGGCCTTTCTTTGGTGCCTGTGGGTGAGGAAAGAACACTCTAGTATCTCTTCTTTTTTTTTTTTTTTTTGAGTTGGAGTCTCACTCGGTCACCCAGACTGGAGTGCAGTGGCCGCTCCTGGCTACCACAGCCTCGCCTGCTGGGCTCCGGTGATCCTTGCGCCTCAGGCTTCCGAGTAGCTGGAATTACAGGTATGTGCTACCATGCCCGGCTGATTTTTTGATTTATTGTAGAGATGAGGTCTTGCTGCCCAGGTGGGTCTCGAACCCGCGGGCTCAGGCAATCCACTCACCTCAGCCTCCCAAAGGCGCGGGATTACGGGCTGAGCCACCAAGCCCGGCTTAGTATCTCTTCTTATAAGGCATTAATACCATTATGAGGGCTCTATCTTCATGACCTCATCTAAATCTAAGGACCTCCTAAAGTCCTCACCTCCAAATACCATCACAGTATTAAGGCTTCAACATATTCATTTTAGGGGGACACAAACACTCAATTCTTAATTGTTGGGGTGGCTCAGATCCCAGCTGATGGCAGGCGGCTCACTGCAGCTTTTCAACCCACAATTTCTTGTTCCATTTGGGTAGACACAGATTCCTATTCTTTTTCTCATTTAGTTAAATGCTTCATTGTAATAATATTTCTGCACAGTGTATATGGTATTATGATAGGTACAGATATTTTGGTGGTTTAAAAATTGTGGACAAACCCAACCCATTACCTAGAAGGTTTTTTGTTTTTTTTTTTTCTTTTACTACCTGAGCAGGCAAATCTACTCTAGAATAGAAAACGTTCCTACATTAATTTATTTTTACTCTGCTCTTGTCACCCTAAATTCAGGAGTCTTCTGACCCTAATCCAGCTTTTTTGTTTCTCAAAAAATAGCATTTTTAATAAGGCTTTGTTTCATTTGTGCATGTTTTAGAATATAGCAACATTTACTTTCCTTTTTTTTTTTTTTTTTAGTTGGAGTCTCATTCTGTCGCCCAGACTGGAGTGCAGTGGCCACTCCCGGCCACCACAGCCTTGACCGGCTGGGCTCCAGGCGATCTTTCCGCCTCAGCCTTCCTAGTAGCTGGAACTACAGGCGCGCGCTACCATGCCTGGCTGATTTTTTGATTTATTGTAGAAATGAGGTCTCGCCAAGTTGCCCAGGCAGGTCTCGAACCCACGCTCAGGTAATCCACTCACCTCAGCCTCCCAAAGTGCTGGATTACAGGTTGAGCCTCCAAGCCTGGCCAACATTTACTTTCAAAAGCAAAATTTATTCATTTGTTGTTAAAGACTCAATTCCAAAATAATTCTTCCAGCCTTAGCATATGAATATATGAATAGATTAAAAGTAAATCTAAAATCTAAAGTAAATAGATTAAAAGCAAATATACACATATATATGTAACTGAAACTATTTTATTAAAGTTTAAAATTTACCACCTCTCTTCCTTCCTGATACAGCAGTGCTTTTTCTTATGGATTGCCAAATAAAGCTATTTTAATGAAAAAAATATGGCAAAGCAAAGGCAAAAATATATATCAATACTTAGCTGTGACCTTGGGGCTCTCAATAAATGCATCTGCATGTTCCTAAATAACTTACAAAATGATTTTTTTCATGCTTTGATCATTTGATTTTATCTCTTGATTCACCCAGGCAATGGCCTCTTTTTCACATGAGAATGCCTCTTCAAAAAGCAAGAAGGTTGTGAAACCAAACTTTGATCTATATTCTTTGATTATGGGAAAAATATGAATGTAATTCACTTATTAAAAACTGTGTAATTTTTGAATCCTTCAGTTGGCAAATACAGCTAAGGTGTGGTGTGTAGAAGTTTATATTTATGCCTTCAGGGTCTCACTCAAAGATTTCTTACTTTGTAAATCTAACTAAATATTTCTCTAGTAATGATGGTTATGGTTGATTTGTGATTGCCTTAAAAAGTGATTTCATTTTCTCTAGTTTTTTTTTTCTACTTCTAAGGAAGTAGTTTTTCCCTGTTTAGAATTTAAAGACAATTGGTGGAATTTAGAAATTCAGCAAATGCCAGCTAGAAAGGGAAATGTGAACTTGAGTTTTTAGAACAGTTTGGACCAAAATTTTTTTTCTTCTGCCTTATATATCGAAACACCTACACATATTGTTTCAAGTCATTTGTGATTTTTCAAGCTATCTGTATTTGCCATGTAATAAAAAGATTAAATGTGACCTCTGTATTTAGTTAAATAAATAATTTTAATTAATTAATTATATTAATTAATATGAGTAATTAACTCAAGGACATAAAAGAGTTAATCTAAGTACGTCAACCACTAAGTTGCTGTTTTTCATCATTAGTTGGTAGAGTCTTTAACCTTGGTACTAAACCATTTGAGTTGAAAGGATTTCACTCTCTAGAGGAACTTGGTAGTAAGCCTACCAGGTGGAAATATATTTCTATATTTCTATTTTTCTCTGAAAAAGTGAAAGTTCAAGATATATAAATATTCAAATAACCAAAAACTCTTACAAAACTCGGTGTAAAAGCAATAAATGCATCTTTTTTTCAGTATTCATTTCCATATTAGCCTGAGGGTGAAAATTCAATTTTAATATATGAATGTGCATTGCTAGTCAGAACTTGTGGTAGTAATGAGTATGTCTGGACCCGAGGGTTGAAAATATACTAAGGTAATCTGTTGGAATTTTAGTATAAATTTTCCATTGCATTTCTCATCAACTTACAGTTTAGGATTTTTTTCCCTCTAAATAGATTATAAGATAAAGTTCTATAGTAAATTCCCGAATAGCCTAGGTCTTTCATGGTACTGAATCAGGAATTATATCTTTAAGGCTCTCATTCTGGCAATTAATCATAGACTGTTTAACATTTCACTGTATAACTAACAGTCTTGCCTTCACAAAGAGATTATGAAAACCTAGAAAGTAAGGTTATAACACTGCCATAATACCCAGTATCTAGGACTTGGTTACTTTCCTTAAAATATTTCTAAAATTAATAATCATTTTTAGTATCACATTAGTAGGCACATATGCCAAGATTACTCACAATAAAGATAAGGATAATTAGAAAATTATTGAAGCCTTTCTTTTCCTTCTTATCTTGAATCCTTAAAAAACATGTCTTTTTAAAAATCTAAAATGCATATATATCTTGAATTATTCTTATTTTGCAAACAGAACCATGTAAGTTTCTGATAAATTTTAAAAGGAAAACAAATAAAGGACATTTGTCATCATTGATGGCCTAATTGAGTATTTCAGACTCTAGAATCTAGAGAGATTTAAGTTATTGAACATCAAAATCACCAAGAGGCCACTGAACTACCTTGACTGGTGTCCTATAGGGTGGGAAAATAACATGATACAGAAGAAATAAATGGCTAAAGCTTTCTCTTATCCTGAGAGATGATAAGAGGGGAACCATAATGAAGCCAGAGTTTTTAGGTCCCACACTTCCCAGAAAGAATTGATGCTTTAGAACAGCAGTCATCAAACTGGGGTAAGTACATGGAAGTCTACAGGATAAATATATAAAAACTTCTCTAAAGTATACAGGTATGAATAGTTTAAGATAATCATTTCTCAAATCTTCAAGTACCATGTCTATTTCTTCCTGAGAACGTGTTTCGAGGATAAGATGTCATTCTGGTTAATTCTCCTTTCATAATTTTCTTTCTTTATTACTCCATTGCTATGAGATGCCATTAGGCCACTCTCCACACCATCCACACTCAATTCTCAATGTCATTTTGTAGATAGAAGGAGAAACATTTCCAACCCAGAATACTACATACAGTTTAATTACTCAACAAAGGTGAGAGTGAAATAAAAAATGTTTAAGACATTCAAACTAAAATATATATTCATGCATCCTTTCTCAAGGAGCTATTGGAGGATATACTCCAACAAAAAGAAGAAGTAAACCAAGAGACAGATGATCCCCAACGTAGAAGAAATGTGAAATGGATCCCGGGAGTGATACTAAGTAAAGACATCTCCAGGTTAGCAGTTATAGTAGACTAATCCATTCAAGTTTAAATGAAAGGGCATAAGGTCAAGCAGGGATGTTTCCAAGAAAAGAGAAGTATGGACACATTGTCAGTTGTGTTCAAATGTATTGAGAAATGGTGTCCAATTCTGATGACAATTTCAAAGATTATCAATACATAGAAAATTAAGTGAATACGAGAAATGTGACAAACAAGACTAAATTGTACAAGAAAAGTTGTACACACAAAAAATCATAGTACCATATATATGTTAGTTATGAAAATATTTACTTGCTTATAATAATTTGAACACCTTCAAAAATTGGGATATGGCCAGGCATGGTGGCTCAAGCCTGTAATCCCAGCACTGTGGGAGTCCGAGGTAAGAGGATTGCCTACGTTAGGAGGTTCGAGACCAGCCTGGGCAACTTGGTGAGACCTCATCTCTACAATAAATAAAAAAATAAGCCAGATCTGGTAGTGTGCACCTGTAGTTCCAGCTACTTGGAAGGCTGAGGTGGAAGGATCACCGGAGCCCAACAGGTCGAGGCTGCGGTGGCCATGAGTGTGCCACTGCACTCCAGCCTGGGCAACAGAGTGAGACTCTGACTCAAAAAATAATTTTTAAAAAGGGGTGTAACTACTGGGAAGAAGGGGGAAGGATCAGCATGTGGCATGTGAGTGTGTGGGTATGTAAAATACTTAAATCATTATGTTTATGAAAGTGAGTCAACAGTTAATACCTTAATGTTAAGGCCTAACCTAAACAAGAAAATTCAGAAATAGTAGTGTACACGGGTAATATAGCAAAAAGACTTTAGAATTAAAATGGTGAATAATGCCCCTCCCAAAGATGTCCATACCCTAATCCCCAGAACATGCAAATAGGTTACCTTTTATGTCAAAAGAGACTTTGCAAATGTGATTAAATTAAGGATCTTGAGATGGGGAGATTATTCTGGATTACCAAAATGCATACAATTTAATCACCTGAACCCTTAGCAGCAGATTATTCTTCCTGTCTGAAGTCAAGAGAGAGAAGAGAGACATGCAAATTCTGACAGGGGCCCACCCTAGCCATTGCTGGCTTTGAAGGTGAAAGAGGGGCCATGAACCAAGGAATGTGGGCTTAGAAGTTAGGAATAACCCTCATCAAGGAAATGGGAATCTCAGTTCTACAACCTCAAAGGAATGCTGCCAACAACCTAAATGAGTGAGCAAATAGATTCTCCACTACAGCCTTCTAGAGAGGAGCACAGTCTTCGGACAAGTTGATTTTACCCTGATAAGACCCATGCTAGACTTACCATCTACAGAACTGTGAGATAGTACATGTGTTGTCTGAAGCCACTAAAAGTGTAGTATTTGTTACAGCAATCAATAGAAAATTGTTGAGGAACGGTGAGGGATATTTTAATTTCTGTGGTACTACTTTACTTTTTACACAAATAAATTTGTTTTAAATATATTAAAATATTTTAAAACCGTAGTAAAATAAGAATTGTACATTTTCTTGATGTGATTAAAAATACAACATTGACCAACAGCTTCTTTCTGGATTACTTTTCATCAGGTACTCTCTATATAAATTCTGGTGGTTTATGCAGTCCACAAAATTAAGGAAGGATCCCTGATTTCTAGCCCATTTTGGAAGTTCTCAGTGTTTAAGATTATACCTATCTAGCTGTAGTGGTTTAAAAATCATGGCTGTAAAATTTCTGACATTCCTACTATGAGAGTGTTGTGTGCCCTTCTCTTCTATCTGGGCTAGCTGGTGATTGCTTTGACCAGTAAACAGTAGAAGTGACAGTAGGTGACTTCTGGTGCTAGATTATAAAGGACCATGCTGCTTCTGTCTTATTCACTTTTAGAGTTCTGAGCCACCACCTAAAATGTCTGACTACACTGAGAGGTCACATGCAGGCAGCTCCACTCAACAGCCCTGCTAAAATTCCTCAGCCATCCTTGACCAGGCATGTGTGCACAAACGCTTCACATGCATGAAACTATCCTGGGATGCTCCAGGCCAGACCATCTGTCAGCTGAATAACATTGACTGATTATGGTCAACCCCAAATAGAACAGAAGAATTGCCCAGCTGATCCCTACCCAAGTTTCAGACCCACAAAATCATCGGATAAAGTAAAATAGTTTTAGTCTTAAGTGAACAATGGTAAAGTTTTGGGACAGTTTGTTATATAACAACAGATGACTACAACACTATATCATTAGAACACAGCTGCCAATAATGGGTTTCACACTCTCAACATCAAATTTGGCCTTGAGGGTCTTTGCTGAACTCCAAAAGTCATAGTGCATGCTTGATTCCTTATTGGAAGACAAGGAGTCAGCCCTCAGACACTCCCACAGACACTCCCAAACCTTGGTCTCATGGTATCACCCCAGGAAGGGCCACTTTCTTCTCTAACTCTAGAACAAAATATATTTCCCCTAATGTGCCTCATAAGACAAAGTTAGCTCTTCTCCAGGACAAGGAAATCTAGAATTCAAGGACTTCAAGACCAGCTAACTGGCTTAAAAGAGAAAAAGAGAAAATTTCTCATGTATTAATATTAGGGAAAATGCCATCAATAATCAACTAACCTTTCACTCTTATAAAACAAAACATCTTATTCAGTGGTGGTAGGTTGAGGCAGGGAGGGGGTGTTTAATTTTTACCATTTAAAAAAATTATTGGTTACTTACTGTACCGTAGCCAGAGAATGTTGATTTTATATTTTGCAATTTTTAGACTCTACTGAGATATTATCAGTCCTTTAAATCTTCCAAATGTTTACACTAAATATATTTACATATATATGTTTCCAAAATATCTGTTAACTATATCATTCAATTCGTCTAATAATAAAAAACACAACTTGCATAGTATTTACTTTGGGCCAGACCCTGTTCCAGAAACTTCAGATACATTAATTCTTTTTTATTTGAGACAGGGTCTCACCCTGTCACCCAGGTTGGAGTGCAATGTGCAATCGTGTGATTCCGGCTCACTGTAGCCTTGAATTCCTGGCCTCAACTGATGCTCCCAACTCAGTTTCTCAAATAACTAGGACTCACTGTGTGCCACACACAGCTAATTTTTTTTCTTTTTATCTTTCTTTCTTTCTTTCTTTTTTGTAGAAAAAGATCTCGCTATGTTGCCCAGGCTGGTTTTGAACTCCTGGGCTCAAGTGATCCTCTAGCCTCAGTTTCCCAAAGTGCTGGGCATATAGGCATGCACCACAATGCCCAGCCTAAATTAACTCTTAAATGAGGTAAGAGCTCTTTGAGGTTAGTGGTATTTTTTCTCCCACAATAAACGTAATCGCTCAATTTGAGGCAGTGAGAAGCTAAATCACATGGCTAGTATGTGACACTTTCTAGTATGAACTCAGTCAGTGTTATTTATATTCTACAGGCCCTATGGCTTATGTAGACTTGATTTCAAGCCACCTCACATTACTTCGAAAGAGTTACAGCATGCCTATTAATTAACAAACAAAAACTGTTTATTTGTTGACTTAACCTCAGTTAACTCTCGGATAACACTTAACATTTATAAAATATTTCTCTTCTCTCTGCTACTTCTAGTTACTCTATTTTTTGCTTACTTTTAGAAATTGTTTGAAAATACCTCTAACTTTTAAGTGTTCTTGTATATACCTTCATCTGGGTTCTTTCCTAATATTTTTTCTCTGTCTCTGTTATTTTATCCTAAATGTTTAGGAGTCAAAAAAATGATTAGAGTGCCTTAATTACAATGGTTTGAGTAAGCTGGTTTGGTTTGCCTTTTTAATCTGAGTTCTCTTTATATCCTAGCCTAGTTTCTGGGAGGTGCAAAGAACTGAGTGACTCACTGGTATCCGCTGAGTCATCAGGAGAGAGTGCCCTAGGGACAAAGGCTAGACTGCAACTTAAGACATGTGGAATCTCACCTCTCTCTGCTTGCTTACTGGCTGCCTACATAGGGCTACATTTTGACTATGGCTTGTAGACAGTCATTTAATTTCGTGTTCTTTCTGTCTTTTCCTCTTTAAAATGGTAGTGATCATCCTTTATCCCTTTACCTCTCCACCAGGATATTGCAAGGATTAATTATTATTAAAAACAAAATGAAACTATTAGTCTTTTTAGAGATGTATTTGCTGAATAAATTTAAGAAACTATTCTCATGGTTTTCTTGGTCTTTATAGTGCTTACAGGGTAAGTAAGCATTTTCTCAAGGAAGGGGACATTTTGAAATTCCTTCCAAAGAAGTCTGGCATTCATTTAAAATTAACCCAGAGGCTGAGGAACCCTGGAATTGTCCCAGTTGGTTCTTACTCTGCCAGGTAAATAGTTCCGAGAACTAACAAAGTTTTAGACTGGTTATTCATAGATTTGGCTGTTACAGTTGCATTGTTCTTGAGTTTCTTTTGTGTTGTATCTGTAGAACCCCTGCAATTCTGTAGGTCCCACTCCTTATCTGTGTCAGTACATGTTCTTTAAGACTGTGAGGTTCTAGAATGAGTAGAACAACCTATCTGTTAAGGAGGGACATTCAACGTATACTTAATAAGATGCTTAGAGGGAGATGTTCTCAGACTGAGAGGTGGCTTCATATCATGGGGGTCCTTTGTTCTTTCTTTCCTTCCACTTCAACATCTGGTTCATGTTTAGTTTTTGTCCTTAGGTTTGATGATTTGTGGGCAACCTGTGGTTGCCATACTTCCAGACAGTGAGTCTTTACACGGAATTGTGAAGTGTGGAAGTAAGAGGACTGCAAAAATGTAAGAGAGAAAGTTCTCTCTTCTCCCATGCGTATCTCCTTTTATCCAGGAATAAAAGTCTTTCCCATAAGCCCCTCAAACTTACATTAATTTGAGCAGTACTGAGTCTCATGGCCTCTTTAGCCTACACAGGTGGCTGGAAAAGTGAGCAACTTGATTTTTCTGCATCTGCATTGAGAGGTGGGCAAGATAAAAGAGGATGAGGAAACTAACAAAGCGTTTTTTCTCTTTTCCTTTCTACTTTACAGAAGTCATTGCCTGCCCACAGGCTCCCACACTCTTGGGAATGGACTCTGATAAACTCACCAGCTGAAAGCTGATGCTTCACTTCTAGGATGGAAGAATGGGATTCTAAACTTTGTCGTCCCGATTTTGAAAAGTCATCTACTCCTGTACTTCAGTGGATAGAACAGGTCTATTTAAATTGTTTTGAGGCCAAACACAGTGGTGCATGCCTATAATCTCAGCATTTGGGGAAGCTGAGGTGGGAGGATTGCTTGAGCCCAGGAGTTCGAGACCAGCCTAGGCAATATAGCAACACCTCATCTCTACAAAAAAATTTAAAAATTAGCAAGGCATGGTGGTGCGCACCTGTAGTCCCAGCTACTCAGGAGGCTGAGGTGGGTGAATCACTTGATCCCAAGAGTTTGAGGCTGAGATGAGCTGTGGTCGTGCCACTATACTCCAGCCTTCCAGGATGGGAGACAGAGCGAGACCCTGACTCAATCAATCAATTGCTTTGAAGTTTACCCAGAAAAGTCCAACAAAAGTGCAACCTAAGGAACTGATTCTCACAATTGTCTTGTGAAGGAGGCAGGTAGTCATTCATACTAATGATTTTATGGATGAGGGATGAATAATTAAAAGAATAACGGTACTAATTCCAGGAACTGGGCATTAACAACTTCTTTCCTCTGACCAAAGATCCTAGGACTCTAGGTTTTTTGTCCAGAATCACAGTTGATATAGACTCATTGGTAGCAGGAATTCATCATCTGAGATACTTGGATCTTCTCTTTTAAATGATTGTAACTCTCATTTTCCTTGTTTTTACATTGAAATGTATATTTTGTTTGCTCTAAATAGTTGAGAATGGCCTGGGATGACATTGTATATAAACCACATAAAATATAATTAATTCTATGTATTAATTCCAGAATCATTTCTCATTGACAGGAATATAGAAAGCATTCTGGCATCACTGTCATGAGCATGCCTCTGTTTTTATTATATTCAATAAAATATTATATCCCACAGCTTACCATGGATGAGAAGCTTAATAAGGCTTGGCTGTCCTTTAGTTTTATCTATGTCAAAATGACAGACTCCAAAACCGTCTTCCTTCCAGTGTGACTGGGTTGTTGCCTGGAAGCACAAAAGACCACAAGCACATCTTTCTGAAGATCTCCTTCATTTGAAACTTTTTTTTAAAACTTAACATGAACAAAACCCAAATAATTTTGGAAGAATGCAACGTTTCTTGATCTGCACTCTCTAGTTAGGATTGATTTAACTGAGATAACAGAAACTTGGATGTTGCTTAAATAAATAAGAGGTTAACTCATCTTGCAGAAAGTATGGAGGTGGTCATTTTAGGGTCCTGTGCAGTTGTTCCAGGGTTAGGCTCATTTTACCTCTCAGTTTTGCAGTCCTGCATGTAAAACTGCTGGACATCTGATAATGATGCCAGCAATCCGGGAGTGAAGAAGAAGAAAGATTAAGGAGGAAGGATAGGTGGCTACATAGGACTTGGAACATTCTCAGAAACCTCAATAAATGTGTATCTTGCCTGAACCATGTCTCACAGCCGCCTTTAGCTGCAAGAGTGTCTGATGACTGCAGATTTTTAGCTAGGCACATTGCTATTCCTGTACAAATTGAAAGTTTCTTAATGAGGATGAAATAGAGACGTGATGCTGCCTAAACAACTAGCAGGGTACACCACATTCATCATAGCCAGGCAATTACAGGGTCTATGATTTTATTTGCTAGTCATTACTTTCAGCATCTATTGCCATAGAAAATGTAAGTCAAAGTGATTAGATATCAAACTAATCTACCATTTCATTTTCTTTTTCCAATAAGCAATAGTAGTCTTATTCATGTTTACCTCTGAGCAGCATTGAAGTTAGCTTCATTGTATTACATGCACAATTTTACATATATTTATTTTTTTGTAAGTGAAGATTTGTATCTTAGTCTCCCTGGGCTGCTGTAACCAAATGTCATAAATTGGGTGGTTTATAAACTACAAAAATTTATTTATTGTGGTTCTGGAGCTGGGAAGTCCAAGATCAAGGAACTGGCAAATTTGGTGGCCAGTGAGGGCTTACTTACTTCTTAGTTGATAGATGGCACCTTCTCCAGGGGCCAATAAGAATCTGGGACCTCTTTTATAAGAGTGCTAATCTCATGCATGAGTACTCTGCCCTTACGGCCTACTCACCTCCCAAAAGCCCACATCCTAATACTATCACTTGGGGGATTTCGATTTCGATTTTTGAATTTTAGAGGAACATAAACATTCAATCCATTGCAGTTCATTTGGATGATAAAGTGAGCTTGGGAGGAACAAAATTCATTAGATTGTCAAAGGGATCTGGAATTCATCTTAGGACTACTGTATTTCCCCCAGCTGTTGCTTGATTATTTTGGCTTTCCCCTTTCAAGGCTCCTCCGCCCTGACTAGATCTGACACTTTGAGCTCAAGGCTGAGTAACAGCTTCTGAGTAATCAGGTGGCCCATTTTGGGCTGTGCCCGGCCCAGCTGTCTGGGTGGGTATGTAGGAACTCTTTTGATGGTGTCATAGGCAACAAGTCAACGGTGTATTTAAACAGAACTGAGGAAGTGCTGCATAGACTGCCTGGTTGCATCATGACTCCGAGCTTCTTATTCCAGGAACTTAAATGAAACAGGCATACCAAACTGATGGACTCATTGTGGACTCAGCCTGTTGCAACGATGTTACCAGTTTGAACATTTTTTTTCTTCTAGCTCTTTTTTCTCCCAATCCTTTATCCTTTTTCTATATTTAGATTTTATCTTAGAAACCTTATTAGAAATTTCATGTTGGAAAGACTTTTAAAGGTTACTTCTTCCCAGCTCTTCACCTGCAGGAATTCGAGGGGACTCCATAAAAGTTATTTATGCAGATACCTAAAGATGAGACACTCATTATCTCACAAATCAGCTAGTTTTGAGTGACACATAAGAAAGGTCTTTCTTATATTAAACTGGTATCTTCAATTAGATTTCATAATCTCATACCGACAGTGAAACTCTAAAATCCTATTTCACAAAATGACCAAAAAGACTAAGGCACTGACTGGGTATTATTACACTGCCTTCTCTTTTGCATAAGCTTTGCTGAATCAGAATTTATAGTTTGCATCTCTATTAGAAAATTTGGAGGGGAAGTATATATGAAGCACAGCAACAGTTCTTGCCAAAGCTAAAAAATTTGATGGGGTGTGAGTAAGAAACTGAATAGTGTCATGTGCCATTCTGTCATCTTTAAAATTAAAATGTCCTTGTAAAAATATATATCCTTGTAAGGAACTTTGAACATATTCCTTTCCATTTTCAGCAAAGCTGTAAAACAGGTTTGATTGATTTAACTGAGAGTAACAGAAACTTGGGTGCTAATTAAACAAATAAGAAGTTTACTTGTCTTGCTAAAAGTATGGAGGTGGTCATTTTAGGGTCCAGTACAGCTGTTCCAGGGCCAGGCTCATTTTACCTCTCAGCTTTGGGGTCCTGCATGTATAACTGCTGACCATCTGAGAAATATGTCAGCAATCCAGGAGTGAAGAAGAGTAAAGAAAAGAGGAAGGATAGCTTGTTATATGAGGACTCAGAACATTCCCAGAAATGTTTTTTCTTTTCCTTTCTTTCTTTCCCTTCCTTTTTTCCTTTCCTTCTCTCCTTTCCCTTCCTCCCCCCACCCACTCCTTTCCCTTCCTTCCGGTCCTTTTTCTTTCTTCTTTTTAAGGCTTTTAACGAGAATTTAGAGAAATTATAATTTGATTTGGCATGATGAGAAAAGGCATCATGAATAAGGTTTGAATTCACCTTGAAGAATGCATTTGAGTGGTTTTTTTTTTTTTTTGAGTTGGAGTCTCACTCTGTCGCCCAGACTGGAGTGCAGTAGCCACTCCCGGCCACTGCAGCCTCGACCTGCTGGGCTCCGGCGATCCTTCCGCCTCAGCCTTCCAAGTAGCTGGAACTACAGGCGTGCGCTACCACACCCGGCTCATTTTGACTTATTGTAGAGATGAGGTCTCACCAAGTTGCCCAAGCATGTCTCAAACCCGCGGGCTCAGGCAATCCACTCACCTCAGCCTCCCAAAGGCGAGGGATTACAGGTTGAGCCACCGAGCCGGGCTTTTGAGTGTTTTATTGTGTGGAATAGGAAAGACTGAATAAAGACAGATGGACAAATGCAATAATCTTTATTGAATCCGTGCAAATGGCTTAGTCATGATTACTCAAGTTACTGCTATGGAAAGTAAATATGCAGGCTAGTGTAATTAAGTCCTAGTGTCCCTGGATGCCACCCTATTAGACCCAAGGAATCAAGTTAGAGATTAGAAAAACCACCTCCTTTGTGCTTCCTAGGCCTTTCTTAGTGTGGAGAAATCCACATCTCTTGATCAAAAAGTGAGCTTTCCTTTTCAAGATTTACCCTGTTTGCAAGCCAAAGTTATCAAAGACAGGATTTGACAGCCCAAAATTATCTCTAGGCAAGGCAAATGGCCTTATTCATAAACCCTATTAAAAATAATCCCTGCTCTAGCCAGTTTCTTCTTGGCTTTTACAATCTGAGGGAGGCTTTCCCAACAGGACTCTCATATGACTATTCCAGAAGTGGTGGTGAGTTTGCCAGGTGTCAAGTAGGGAAAAACGCAGCCCAGGATGAAAGTAGTTTCAGGTTATCTGGCTACAAAACTTGGCTGTGCTCCAAGCTGGAGGCATTCAGATGTTCACTACTGTTGGTTCTTTGCCAGTGTCGGGCCTGGAGCACTATTAAGAGGTCTCTGGATTTAACTTCCTGTAATCAAATCTTAACATGCAAAAAGTACTTTTCACCCTCAAATCCACTGTTTATATCTTGGGGTTCATGACTGACCTTACCACTAGGACTGAATTATGTAATATCATAAACCAATACTTCCACTCCCTCAAATCGGCTTTCTCCATAAAGGAACACCTGGCCTGGGAGACCAAGACCCTATGGGACTGCGAAGTCTCACAGGTCCTGTACACAAAAACTGTCCTGGAAAATTCAGGGCTGGGGGGAGGTGGCTGGGCAGCCAAAGCTCAAGTGCCTAAATGGCTCTAAACACATTAGCAAGATAAGTCAGAAAAAGAAAATAGAGTCAAATTTTTGTTAAGACAGTTCAGAAGTCTTAAAACTGGAGATTAAAATGAAATACAAAAAAAAATTACATAAAGTTAAAAAAAAGATTTTTTTTAAATGATGAATTTTAATTGAAGCTAAAGATCTGCAAGAAAAAAAGCTAGACTGGAGGCCAAAACAGCAGACAAGAAAAAGCTAAATTCAACTGAAATAAAGGTTAAACTATTTTTTATCTCAAAAGTTGAAAGACTAGGAAAAGCAAAAGTAAAATCTATAAGCCCCCCCCCAAAATAAAAACTTAAGAATTTAAAGGTAAGGGTAAAAGGCAGGGAGTGAAAAAATGGTAAGCATAATGATAACTTATTTAGTACTGGGTCCAGCCCATTTCCAGCATTTCCAATGAACTATCTGCCATCCCAGCAATAGGTCTTCCATCTTCATGGAGAGCTCATCTGCCTATGCTCACCCTCACCCTCTCTTGGATAGCCTGTCAGGACCACCTGGAAGCAACACAGCCTGTCCTCAACACACTTCCTTGATCTTCTATCTTGCTGAATAAATGGTTCTAGAGAACCAGATGAAATGGGGACCAAAGTGAGACCCAAATTTTACCTGTTCAATGACCACTTGTATACCTAACCCTGAATTGTACCCTCATATTTAAAATACTTTTAAAAAATGGCTCTAGAGAAAGGGGTAAATATAAAACCCTCATGAAGGGCAAAATCTGTTTACTTGGCTATGATGTTAGTTTCCAAAGTCAAATCTTTTATATAATTCTTAAGGCTTGACCATTCTCACCTCATAATCCAATATTAGCACCGGTCACCAGGAAAATGCAACATTAATGTCAATGCTGTCACATGATACCAGCTCTGGAAAATGTGGTTAGGGCTCCACAATATTTGGATTTTACTTAAGTCAAAATCTGTGATATATCCTGGACAAAATCAGGGTAAGAGTCATCTTTGAATTAGCCATGATTTTTTTTTTAAAAAAAGGACTTGTTTAAAAAGTAACCGAATAAAACATTAAAGTCAATATTTAATCCAATGATGTTTAAGAACTTTAAAAGCATACAATTAAATTCAGTGGATATTATGCGAGATCTTTCTAATCTATGAAAAGATTTCTAAACAACCTCTACATAAACACACATTAGTGACCTGATTCTAGTCCCATAAAATATTAAAGAACAGGTATTTTTTTTAAAAAGTCACTATCCAAATATTTTATTCAGTCTAATCTTTTAGTGAGGCTTCATTAATTTAGTCAAAAAGCTTAGTAGATGCTCTCCCAACTCAGTCCAGACTATGTTTGGAGGCTTTAGTATATTAGCACCATTGGCTGACTCCTAATTTGTTTGACATTTACCATTAGTGGCATGACTCTACTTTTCCCTCTTTTACTAAAACTTGCTGGTTCCCACACTCCAGCTTCTGCCCAGTTCACGGGACATTCAGAAATTATTTAGGCAACCCTATACTGATTAAAATCACACTGCATCGGGGATATTAAATGGACTACAAGGCAGATCTTGTGAATGAAATATTTATTTACACACTGTATCTAGAAGCAGATACATAAATTCTTATACAATTAATTTCCAAAAATGTGCAAGAAATTACTATAATTTGTTTACAAACCAAAACACATATTAAAATCAATGGACTTTGGATAATTCGTTCTGTGGTGTTCTCAGTACAAATGGTACACACCTGATTTGAAACATACAGAAAAAGTGTAAACTACAGCAATCTGAATTGCAAGTATTAATTTCATGGCACTCCAACAACTATGAAATTTCTTTAACTCAACATGTATACTCATTACAAAATTCTATAAGAATTTTTCATCACCTCTGGATGTAGAGTTTGGAACACTTTTCAGAAATAGCAACTATGCATTTTGCCATGTTATGATAGATTTAAAAAAGGATGTTTATAAAAAACCTTCTATACAGGATTTAAAAAGTATTAAAAGAAACCAAATTTGTGATTGCTAGCGTACCAATACCTTTAGAATTTTAAAGTTATTATGGAACTGGTTATTGTTCCTTATTAGAGTATTCATCAAAACTCTATTGCTGGTAGTGTAATTTCATTTTCAAATTAAGACTTCACATTCGATGAAAAGCAATTAAGATTTAAATGAAAATATATTATTTTTGAATCATTCATAAAGTGTCTCTCATATATAATGTGAAAGATATAGTAATTAAAATTGGCATTTTCTGAAAGCATTGTTACAAAGATATTTAGATTTGTAGCACTAGCAGGGACATTGCATAAACTTATGTAAGACTTTAGTAACTTTTATCCTGTTCAGTAATACTGGCTCAGAAATTATGATGTACACTTTAGGTTTTATTTCCTATAAGCCAATGATTTAGCCTTTTGGCACATGATTTTCCTCAAAAGCAAAATGGTTGCCCTGTGTAGCTGGTTTCCTTAAAAACTATTTTTAGTTCTATGATCATTTCCTGTGATATATTTTGACCTTCTAAAATTCCAGATTATTGCACCAAGTAGAAAGAGAATAGTTTCCATTAGGCAGAAAGAGAGTGAGATTTTTTTCAAGGACTTTCTACAGCTTACTTATTATTTATGAAAATGTATAGCAGTGTCCTAGTAAGCCTGAAATTTGCTTCTGGCCTCCATCAAGATTTGTGATGAAGAATTTGATAGAAAACAATTCTGGTTCATTTATTATGGCAGATGGATACAGCGTTTTTGTTTTCTTTTTCTCAGATTTCTAGAAGTGCATATTTAAAAATCACTTACAGGTTGTGTCCATAGCATCTACACTACCTTTCAATAGAATTCAAAAATGTAACCAAATTGTATCTAGACCAAACTATAGGATGAAATTATCTCTTTCTTCTTCCCCCTTTCCACTTTTAACCAGACTACTTTATGTCTTGTTTTGTTTTTTTGAGTTGGAGTCTCACTCTGTCACCCAGGCTCGAGGGCAGTGGCACGCTCCTGGCCACCGCAGCCTTGACCTGCTGGGCTCCGGCGATCCTTCTGCCTCAGCCTTTCAAATAGAGAGAACTACAGACGCACCTGGCTAATTTTTTTTTTGATTTATTGTAGAGACGAGGTCTCGCCAAGTTGCCTGGGTGGGCCTCAAACCCATGGTCTCAGGCAATCCTCGGCCTCCCAAAGTGCAGGGATTACAGGCTGAGCCACCAAGCCTAACCTACTTTAGTATCACATAAAGCCAATCTTTCACATTATGTTGTGCTCCCCTATCCCAGATGGGCATCTTTCTACACAAACATAGAAAATATTGCTACATACCTTTCTGTTTGTAAATTTTTTTTTTTTTGGCAAATACTGTTTTTATTATTCTAGCAGAATCTAACAATTTCGAACTGAATTAGAATAGGGCATATTACTTTAAAGTCATATAGTATGAATATACAAAAGCATATCAAAATTGGCTTTCTGAATTAGAACAGTATCAAGACTCGTCCTCCACTAAAACACATATTACAATTTTTAAAATATTTAGATGAAAATCAGAATGATCTTAACACTAAGTGGATAGACCTGAAACACATGACACCATGAGAAAATGCGGGGAACAGGCTATGTCCACATAAGACGGGTTCAGGGCAGTCCAAAGACCTCTGTGCACCATGATCTCACAAGGAGGACGTAAATGCTTCTGGAGACAGGGAGAAGCCATTTCAACATTTATTATTAATACACAGTGACTCTGTGACAATACCTGCCATCTAATATAGATGCACAGGGACTTTTAACTCACCCTAGATATACTTTAAGTTGTTTAAAAATAAATAGTTTTGCAAAAAAATAGTTTAAATGTCTTGCATTAATTTGATAACAAGCTTACAACTCTGTTAATAGTTCTTAATCCCAATAGCTTATAGTGAGCACTTATATTATTACAGTATACTCCACATTCCATCTTACTAGGTGAAAGCATATCAGAAAATGAAAGAGGAGTCTTTGTGACAAGGTACAATCAACATTCCACCAAAATTAAGTACCTTTTCCCCTTTAAGTCAAAATACCATATACAACACCATAATATTGTGGCATTGTGCCTTTTTTCTTGGTAATATCTCAGTTCTGGAAAAAAAAAAAGAGTGGATAGATATATGTTTGAATTGAAAAAGCCACAAGTTTGAACAAAGACCTTTGTGTTTAAAGCAAGTAAAAGATAGAAAAATTTTAAGTGGCAAAGAAACATCTCATATTACATGTTTCATTTGAGATGGGAACATTTTCCTTTAAAACTGTGTAGCTGGAAACATTTTCTGGACAGGGCAATTCCAAAATACTATATACACTGCAAAATTGTGGAACATTCTGCATTTCATCAAAATAACTAAAAATGATTGAGCATAACATCCCCTCCCTACAACTGACTCAAAGAGATAAAATAACTAATTGATGCCAAATTACTTAAGAGTTAGCTAAATTAAGAAATAAATAAAAGCCTATTTTTAAATGGAAGAGTATCTGATACAATTTTTTTTTTATATTGTAAGAAAAATTGCTCCAAAGATTTCCACAATGTTTTAACTAAAGTCATAGGGGGTTATTTTTAGTGGGAGGAAAGAGCATTCAAATCCAGCACAATTTTATAGTGACTGCATAATAGAAAAATATAAATCCAACCTTAAGTCAATGTTTTCTTTCTATTTAAATCCATTTAAAACCTCATATCAACTTTAATGTTGCAAGTGAATCCAGTCCATTTATGAAAATTAGTTGTACAATCAAGTTTACTCAAGGAAATGTTGACTAACTAAAGAAATCACAGATAAAACATTTTACCAAAAGAAAGTATAGATAACACAAAAAATGCTATCACAGGAAACTATGATCATCTAATATTTCTTTAATAATAGTTCTAGTTCCATAGGTCTTTATATGTTATGCCAATTTGTACCCGAGTTTAATGACAGAAAAGGCAACAATTTCTAAATTGGTGGTATACATTTCTTAACAATTTTTAATGTAAGGCCATTTATTAAAATAGACAAATCACAAGATGAAATGAAGGCAACAGAAAAATTCAACTTTTCACAACCAAAAAATCACCACAACCTTAAAAATAATTTAGAAAAGAATGCTGTAAAAGATATGTTGAAGATCTGCATTCCATTACCCAAGACTATGTCATAATTCTAATAAAAACTTTTTAAAGTATGAGATTAAAAAATCATTTTCAGTGTATATGTAAATTCTGTGTTTTATCACACTGGTATGTTTATTCAACACTACCTTTTGAAAACGGGCCATTTAAAAAGACACAGTAATTTTCACTCAATAGGTTTCATTCAACTTTACTTAGGGTTGAATACACATGAAATGTGCTTTTAATGCATAAAAATCACAGTGGATAGCAGCAAAGGATGGGGGGGCATTAAGGAAAATTTGATAATTCACATTGTGATTATTCTGCACATTGATGAAAAATAATTCACACTTCTAAAATCTCAAGACTTCCCTTTTTAAAGAAACCAAAACAAACCCAAGACACCTTGTGGACACTTTCCTACCCCTAAACAAAAAGATGACTCTTTTACACATAAAACTGAAATAGTTATGGCAGCAAAAGATTCTGATGGCAATGAAAGTTTGTAAACTGTATTTCAATCTCTTTTTCTTATTCCCAAAGTGCAAGATGCAGGGTTCTTATTCTTTCAGTAGTGCTTCTCCTGTAAATAATCCTTCATTTTGTTTGGCAAAGGCAGTTTCTGAATTAAGTCTATTCTTGTATACTGACGTATAACAAAACGACACAGGTACTGCAAAGAACGCACCTGCATGAACCGGGATACTGGGTTGGTCAGTCTGACTGGGTAAGTTGCAGATCCAGGCAGCCGAGACCTTGAATAACAAAAAGCTCCATTTTCAGAGTCCCTGATTGAATGCTCAATTAGATCAACTATGGACGTATGTCCTTCCACATCAGGCTGTTCATAAAAGCTAAACCTACCATTTGAATGCTCAATTCTAGTGTGAAGTGTTTTACCATGGGAGCGAAAGCTCAAGCTTAAAAGATACCGGTCATCAGAACTGTCCCGAACAAGAAAAGAACCATCTGGTACGTTTGCTAGCTTCCCTTCTGCCTCCCAGCGTGTGATGGGTCCCCAGTACCATCCTTGTTTTGCAAGTTTTTTCAGCTCCTCTGTAAGGCTTGTCACAACCATGGGACCACTACTCTGCACCGAGTCATAAACTCTTGCAACCCCAGGAGCAGAGTTAGGATCAAAATTCAAATGACAGCGCATGCTTTCAGCCACATGGGCATCTGTGCCAGTAAGTCCACTGAAGTTCCTTTGGATTTGATTATTCTGCATTGGAGGTAGCAGTGGTGAGAGTGGAGGGACATCATCATGACTGGCTCTCGGGCTCTGCAACATGACTCCCGTGGTGCCAATCAACAAGCCATTCACGGACTGATCCACAAAGATCTCTGGTGCAACGACTAGGTCCTGGTCTACCTGACTCTCATCTTCAGGGAAGGAGCGCCCTCCTACTTGAGGAGGAACTGCAGAGACTTCCATGGGAGAAGAACTGTCCAGACAATAGCTACGCGGTCCTTCCAAAGGATACATCCCCTCATCTAAAGGCACGGTATACTGAATGTAGTCCTGAGGCATAAGTCCAATAACTACAGGCACATGTTCATCCAGGTGAAGATGCAAGTCTCCATTCTGAGATGCCGAGCTCTTCCGTGAATTTGCTTGCTCCTGGCAGGCAGTCTCGGACTGAAGGTCGTGGAAGTCCTTCCGAACGCCATTCAGTGCTGGACTTGGACTGGAAGAGTGGACCAAGGCTTTGACTCTCACCTCCATCTTGATACACGTCTCCTCAGAGTTTGTAGGTCTAAG
The DNA here is from genome assembly GCF_000164805.1 of Carlito syrichta. NCBI lineage: Eukaryota > Metazoa > Chordata > Mammalia > Primates > Tarsiidae > Carlito > Carlito syrichta. The sequence continues at coordinate 286,323 of NW_007247435.1, forward strand.
AGGCCAAGGTGTGGGGCTATAGTGATGACTGCGGAGGGAAGTGGACCTAATTGGCCTCTGAGCTCTCACATCTTTAAAGACTATTGGTGCTGAGGAAGAGGAGAAGGTGTCCTCATCAGCTGAGCTCCCAGAAGGTATGCTGGCCTTGCCTTTTGGCTTCTGTTTTGCAGAAAGTCTCCTTTTCAATGTACCCATCAGGCTTTCACTTTTTGATCTGTTTTTCCCGCTTTTTTCGTCTTCACTATTGATATCACAGCTGGCCATCTCTTTACCATAGCAGCTACCAAACAAGGAATCATCTTTTCCAAAGTCACTGGCTAGTGATGGTTGTTGTACTACCATGAAATCCGTTTCTTCTTTACTTTTATTCAAGTTAAAAGATTTCCGGAAGGTTTTAAGACTAATTTTCTTCATTATGACTAGTTACCTAATCCAAGGGGATCAACTTCTCTCTGGAATATTATCCCCAAACATCTGGAAAGGCTGCAATGCTGCATCTATGTATTTTTTCCAGTTTCATTTAAATTTTGGAGCCATTTTCTAAAAAGAAAAAAAAGTCACATTAAAAAATATTTCCACAAAAGTTTTATCTTAGTTTCAATCCTTTTGCTTCTGAACAAGAACACCCAAATATTTTCTTTCTTTTTTTTTTTCTTTTTAGAGATGAGGTCTTGCCAAGTTGCCCAGGCTGGTCTCAAATCCCTGGACTCAGGCAATCCTCTTGCCTCTGCCTCCCAAAGTGCTGGGATTACAGGCATAAGCCACTGCGTCTGACCCAAAAAATATTTTCTTAAGAATGTTAGCTCTGTTAGGACAGGAATTTTTCTTCTATTTCACCCATCAGAGTAGATCACTATCTACTACTTAATGAGTATTTAGCAAATAACTGATGATATTTAAAGGACAAGCACTAACAGACCTTCCTTTTTGCTTTTTCATATAATCCTTAACGTATGGGCCAGTGTTCATGAGTTTCCCAATTGTACCCTATGTAGACCCCAAAATGTCTTCAACACTGATTCTAAGTGCTCTCTGCTCTGCGGTCAGTGTCTCAGGAAAACACTCAGCAAAGAAATTCCTCAGCAATGTATAAGTATTTTAACATATTTAAACAGCAGTAACAATAAAAAATAATGTAATAATCCAGAGCAAATTATCTAGAAATGTGCTTGGCACTTGTGAGTTCCTTGAGAACAGGGCACCTTCACCTTCCCATGCCCAGTGCTAGGCAGGCTAGAAAACTTTCATCTCTAAAGTGCATCCATAAAACTATCAGTGTGACTAGCTTAGATCTACCTGGAAGAAGATTACAAAGCACATATTTAGAATTGTTATTACTTACTCTTTTTTTATAATTTCACAAGGCCAATTTCTACACCTGTATTCAGAAATATATTTTCCAAACTTTTTTTGTACACTGAAGTAATGGATTTCTTTTTTTTCCTTTTTTTTGTTTTTGAGTTGGAGTCTCACTCTGTCGCCCAGACTGGCCGCTCCCGGCCACCACAACCTCGACCTGCTGCGCTCCGGCGATCCTTCTGCTTCAGCCTTCCAAGTAGCTGGAACTACAGGTGCGCGCTACCACGCCCGACTGATTTTTTTTTTTTTGAATTATTGTAGAGATGAGGTCTCACTGCCCAGGCGGGTCTCGAACCCGCGGGCTCAGGCAATCCACCCACCTCAGCCTCCCAAAGGCGCAGGATTACAGGCTGAGCCACCGAGCCCGGTGAAGTAATGGATTTCAATTCTGTAAACACTTTCTGAAAGTCACTACATACGCAAACAAAAAAAAAACTTGGCTCCATAAATCATATTAACTGATCATACTGCTTTACAAAGACATTCTGTTTACACCATGCATAATGTTTTATTTCCTTTATGGCCATGTTCTTGTCTTTTCTGCATTCATCAGAGTATAATGCTATCACAAGATTACCTGAGCTTGAGCAAAATGCTAATAAAACAGACAGCAAGATACTGACCTCCCACTCCAGCAGTTTAGCAACTCAATTTCTTGTTGAAAGATTACAGCTCTAACTTTGAACACATTCATTAATTCACTCTGCAATTGCTAAGCTCCTACTACATGTCCAGCCCTTCATGGTGATATGCAGATTAAATTATTGATAGTCTCCTAATCTAGTAGGGTAGACAAATATACATGAAGACATTAATTGTACTGTATTGATATACAAGGTGAGAGAGGAGAGGAAATCTGTAAGATTCGGTTACTGTGTAGATGGAATCTGCACAAAACCATTCTTACTGAAAACCTCTCGGATCAGACAACCTATCAGGGGATCAGCAATATCATGTCCATAAAAGGAAGAAGCAATTTTTAAAAGTCTACTATATGTTTCAGAACAAGTTGTAAAAATACTTGAAATATTTGGATCACCAAATTTTAAATAATAGTTTTAAATATTAAATTAAGTTGCATATTAAGTAAACTCATATCTAAGTACCATGTCTTCTACCCTAGCATAACGATGTATATAACTGCCTTGATAGCAAAGTCGGTAACAGACTCTGATATTCACATTTAAATTAACCACACACTAGAGGTGAAGTTCAAATGGTTCTGCTTCCCACTATGACACTCACACCCCAGAAAACAAGAGACTGGCAAACACAGAAAAAGTATCTGCCAATCACCTACTTGAAAAGTATTCCTCTTTCAACTACCAGCTCATATTTGCAAACTATTCATCAATACTAATATCAAAGAAACAAAATTCAATCTTACACATTAAAAAGGATAAAAAGTTCTATTAGGCCATATGGTCGTTTATCTCTTCCCTTCATTTTCAAGGCAAAGATTACTCTGAAATTTTCAAGAGTATCTGTTTTTCTGTTTGCACATCCAAAAATATATGGCATCTTTTTATAGGATTACCATCTGTCTCATGCCTAAGTCAATGTTCTAAATTAGTTGTACTGCTTTTCTAATTGTAAAATTTCAAGTTTACACATACACTTGAAGAATGTATATAAAAGTTCAAGAGAAAAAGTCTTAGACATTGAAAGGTTATGGACAGTAGATAACATCTTCAAATAATTTCAACCTCTTTTTAAGGAAATGATTTGAGGTAATCAGCCTGTCACAGCCATGATAAAACCCAATGAAAACATTTTAAAAACCAAACAACCACGTAAACTTCAATAAACAAAACAGCTTTATTGGCCGAATTTTACAAATCAGGAAACTGGGTCTCAGAGAGATTAGAATTTGCCCAATAAAGTTAAATAATTTGCTATTAGAAATAGCAGATCTATAATTTGAACCTGGATGCTAACTGCAAAGATCACATTCTTTCCCTATACCAAACTGCCCTGCCTGTCATTCTACTGCTTTGTTGTTGTTGTTGTTGTTGGAGTCTCACTCTGTCCCCCAGGCTGGAGTGCCGTGGCACGCTCACAGCCACCGCAGCCTTGATATGCTGGGCTCAGGTGATCCTTCTGCCTCAGCCTTCCAAGTAGCTGGAACTACAGGCACAAGCCACCACACCCAGTTACGTTTTTGATTTATTGTAGAGATGAGGTCTCGCCAAGTTGCCCGGGCTGGTCTTAAACCCGTGAGCTCAGGCAATCCTCTCACCTTTGCCTCCCAAAGTGCTGGGATTATAGGCGTGAGCCACTGTGCCCAGCCTTTACTGCTTAAATCAATGGTTCTCAAACGTTCTGGCCTCAAAACTCCTTTACTCTCTTAAAAACTTCTGAAGACCACAAAAAGCTTTGTTTATGTGGATTATATCTATTGAAATTTACCCTGCTAGAAAATAAGATTCTAAAATATTTTATTTTAAATACTGTCATTTTAAAACGACAAGTATTACATGTTAACATACATAATATTTTCATGAAAAACTACTATATTTTTCCAAGCAATAAAATCAGTGAAAGAAGTGGTGCCACTTTATATTATTGTAAATCTCTTCCGCCTGACTCAAGAGAAGATAGCTGCACTCTCATGTCTGCTTCAGCACTGGATCTGGGATCTGTTACAATATAGTGGTTCCCCCTGTCCCTTATCCACAGGGGCCAGTGGATGCCTGAAACCACAGATAACGCCAAACCCCCCAATACAGTATACTGTGTTTTTTCCTAAACATACATTCCTATGATAAAGTTTAATTTATAATGAGGCACAGTAAGACATTAACAATTAATAATAAAACAGACCATTTGTAACAAAATACTGTAATAAAAGCTACATGTATGGGATCTTTCTCTTACTCTCAAAATACCTGATTGTAAGCCGGGCATGGTGGCTCACACCTGTAATGCCAGCACTCTGAGAGGCCAAGGTAAGAGGACTGCTTGAGTGCAGGAGTTTGAAACCAAAAAAGTTTAGCCAGGTGTGGTGGTGCACAGTAGTCCCAGCTACTCAGGAGGCTGAGGCAGAACTATCTCAGGAAGTCTCGAGGCTGAGTCATGTTCATGCCATTGCACTCCAGCCTGGGCGACAGGGTGAGACCTCCAACTCAAAAAGGAAAATCTGACTTTTGCAGTACTCACCTATTTTCAGACCACAGTAGACTGCAGTAACTGAAATTGTGGATGGGGGGACTACTGCTGTATGTTATTTTAGATAAAGTGTTAGAAGAAAATTCATCTTCCTACAGATACGCAATTGGAAAAGGAAGAATATATTTTATTTAATAACCTTTTCATATAACTGTGGATTTTTTTTCTTTTTTCTTTTTTAGAGTTGGAGTCTCACTCTGTCGCCCAGATTAGAGTGCAGTGGCCGCTCCCGGCCACCGGAGCCTCAACCTGCTGGGCTCCGGCAATCCTTCCATCTCAGCCTTCCAAGTAGCTGGAATTACAGGCACATGCTACCACGCCTGGCTAATTTTTTTTTTTATTTATTGTAGAGATGAGGTCTTGCCAAGTTGCCCAGGCGGGTCTCGAACCCGCAGGCTCAGGCAATTCACTCACCTCGGCCTCCCAAAGCACAGGATTACAGGCTGAACCACCGAGCCCGGCTAACTGTGAATATTTTTCTTTGATATTTTACCAACTCTCAATGAGTGGTCATTTCTTAAAAGTTAAATTGTACTGTGAAATCTGAAACCATATCAAGACTTTTTTTATTTGATAACATTCAAATCCATTGATCTACCTTGCATTTTGAATATATCGTTTATGCACACAAGATCTTGTAACATCATGCTTTAGTTATTTCATTATATGACATCAAAAAATCATGTTTGTGAATATGGCCACGGATCTCATTAAAGTCTTTTAAGTACTGAGAAACAGGTAAGTCATTAGTGGTAGATACATGTTTCCCACAATTGTAATTTTTGCTTGAAACTTTGAATTTTATCACTGGCAATAATACTTGTCAATTGTTTTCACCGAAGTAACAGCCTCATTTTGGTCATTTATGAGAAAATATATACTAAAAACCCAAGCTGAATAACTATAGTGTGTCTGTCAATTGTTCTTTTAAGTAAAAGTGTTATTTCATGGAAAAAATAGCTAGTTAGCTAGTGCAGACAGCAACTCAAACAACTGTAAAAAGTGCTTCCCCTTGGGACATCCTTCCTTCACCTGTATGTACTAGAAAGTACATTTTAATTATTTCCATTTCATAATAAGGATTTTTTTTTAAATGTAAACTTGGGGTGATAATTTAATAAAATTATTAGTTTTACAGCTTTATCATTGGCATTCTTAAGTAAACTAGAATTTTCCTTTTCACTAAAGTGTTTGGCAGTAAAGAACATATGCTTACTATTACATTACTACTGTTACAGTTTAGTGTCACTGCCTTGATTCATGTTAAGGCACCTTTGGTTTTATCCATCATTGTTTATGCACCATCAGTGAAAATATCAATACAGTGAAAAAGGCAAAAATGTTTTAGCATCATTATGAAATAGGATCCACAGACCAGAGCCTCAGGCTTAAATTATCTGTGAAGAAAGTTGAAAAGAACAAAAGAAAGACTTTAATGTAAAGTAAAGCATTTATATAAAAAGTTAACAGGATGAGGAACTTGTATTGTTGTAAATATCTCTCTGCATCTTAAGTTGCATTGTCAATTTCTGAATGTGCCATGATCCGTGTCCTTCCATTTCGGTTTCTTAGATTCTACTCCACTGCTCCTAAATCTATGAGTACACTATTTGCCTTTCCCCTAGTTAAAAAAAAAAAATAAGGAACAGATACTACAGCCTTTCCAGAAAGTGAGAATATAAAAAGGAGGGGAAGAAACAGACAATGTAATAAAGAAAAGAATGGCAATGAGAAACATAACATGAAATATAATCAAATTTAGGTTACTTCATGTTTGTTATACCAATAAATATAAATGAGATAAATTCAACTATTAGAAGAAACAGACTTTAAGATCTGGTTTAAAAAAACCCAATCATACATTATGTGGAAAGGACATAGTAAAACAAATTGTCTCACAAAGCTTTAAAATACCATAAAATCTCTGTTGGCCAACTCTTTCCAGCTATTCTCTTCTTTATCTTGCCTACAATTTTCTTTATTCCATCAGTTAGTTGTATTCACTTTATTTTACTTGAGGTCAGGAACTTTGTCAATATTGGTCACTGTTATATCCCCAGTAGATCCTATGCATGGCTGATACTCAGACCTAAACTTTTTTAAATTTAAATTTGTTACATGATTTAAACATGCAACCAAGTAAGTATTCTTTTTAAAATTATTTCTACAAAAATAGAGGTAATTAATTTGTAAATACTAAATAAAGGCAGATGTCTAAAAAGTTTTTCTGTGGAATTAAGTGTAAGCAAAACCACTCTAAAAGACTAGAAAAGTATTTTTAAAAAAACTAAGTCTTTGTACAAAAATTGCTTTGCAAATATAATTATCTTTTAACTCTACTTAAAAGAAGGGATAAACTGGAAATCCTAGATCAGGCATTAAATAAGAACATAGATTATATAATTCATACTGTTACAGAATTCAACAGATACTTAAACAAAAGATATTAGTCCTCCATTTAGAAATTAATGAAACTATGTATATTTGTCTTAATTTAAAATGCTTAAAGTACATGAGTCCCTAATTTAATGAAGTTTTTCAATTAACTTGACTAAATTCTAAATGATTTTAAAATTAAAAATCTTCTAACAGAAAAGAATATTGCCTAGGCTAGCAACAGCAAGGAAGCTAAAGTAACAATAATAATAATATGAAGCAGCATTACATTTAAGGAAAACTGGTCAAACAAAATAAAAAGGGGCACATTATAAAAGGCATAATCCACAATGAAGATAAAATCTGAGAAAAATCCATACACAAATTGAACAGCATTAAAATCTCTTTCAGTCCTAGGAAATGAAGTAAATAAAAATGAAGAATATAGAGTAGATTTGCATTTCATAATTATTCATCTATATGGGATCCTGTACCCTAAAATATGAGAACATATTGCCTTGTCAAGAATTTATGGAACAATTATTAAATGTGACAATACATTAGGTCCTAATGAAAAAACTTAGTAAATCTTAAAAATCATGAAGAACTCACTAATTTGCCACAAAGCAATAAAACTAAACAGGGAAAACAGAAAATAATTAAATGAGTTATATCAAAATCACCAAACAACCTTAATAATTACTGAGTCAAAGAGAAAATCTCAAAGTGAACAAAAACAGTACACTAACACAAGGAAAATGCTACATATCAAAATCCATATGATTCCATAAGACCCTAAAACTGTACTCAAAGAAAAATTCAAAGCCTTAAATATTTACAAAACTAAACAGAAAAGAATTAAAAGAAACAAATTATGCATTCAATTCAAGAAGTCAAACAGAAGAAAAAAAGAAAATAAAGATAAAATCACAAATTAATGACTTAGAAAATAAAAAGTATTTGCATTAAACATTACAAGAATTATTTCATTGATTAAACAACACAAAACTTAACTGGCCAAAAAAAAAAAAAGCTAGCTGGCTAATCAAGAAAAAAGGAAAATGTGTTTATACAAAACTGAAAATAGAGCAATAATCACAGATTCATAATAAATAAAAATATATAAAAAAAGTACTTTGAAAATTCTATGAAAATTTGAAACTCAGATGAAGTAGATGATCTTATGGCAAATACATATTATCAAAATTTACATCAGATGAAGTAGGAATCCAAAAGGGGCTAATAATTGTCAAAAAAAACTGAGAAAGGAGCTACCATGGGCCTTTTCCTTTGGGAAGGAAAAAAAGGTCAATAAAAACATAAGTCAATGCTCACTATACCACTTCAGAGCACAAGAAAAAAAAAAGTCCCCAAATTTATTTTTGAAATCAAAAGAATATTGACACCAAAATTTGACAAAGATGGTATATTTTAAAAAATCAAATCAATCTCACTTATGAACACTGAACAAAACTTAAGTACAAAACTTAAATATTAGCAAACACTGGGAGAGGTGGGAGGAAACAATTCAACTAAATAAAGTATATCCCAGGATTGCTAACATGGCTCTACTTAAGAAATATAAATTACCATAGATCAAAGAAGTAAAATCGTATCATCATAAGTCACCAAAAATGATAAGAAAAAAAATTAAGCATCAATTCCTGACCCTTTCCCCAAAAAGCACCCTTTGTCAAGTAGGAACAAATGAACATTTAACATGATATATAAATAACAAAATCAGAGCTATAAAGAATAATGAAGAAATGCTGAAAGCCAGCAACAAGGATGCCAATTATCAATACTATTAATTAGCATTATTGTCAACATATTAGTAAATAAGTTAGACATGAGTAAGAAGTAAGTATAAACACTGGAAAGGAGACAAAATTGTCATTATTTATAGATGACACGATTTAACACCTGGAAATACAATATGATGCAGCTGAACAACTAGTCATGAGTAGCTTAAAAACAGGTTATGTTCTCAAAAATGTATCCCTATACAATTTCATTATTGTGTAAATATCACAGAGTGTACTTACACAAACTTTGATGGTATAGCCTACTGCTCACCTAGGTTGTATGGTATAGCCTATTGCTTCTAGGCCACAAACTTGTACAGCATGGTACTCTACTGATTACTATAGGCAATTGTAACACAATGGTAAGTTTTTGTATGTGTAAACACAGAAAAGGGGCAATAAAAATAAGGTATTATAGTCTTATGGGACAACCGTTGTACATTCAGTTGACCGAATTTTCATTATGCAACACATGACTATGTTAAGGGATAAAAAGGAACTCTGTCAAGTGACTGTAAATATTAATATCACTAGTAACTGTATAATCTTTAAAAGCTAATAGGAAAATATAATAAAAGACTAGATCCTATTCAGAACAACTTCAAAAAAAGTGAAATAACAGGAAATGTAAAGAGCTACTTGAAACACTTAAACTCTTCAAAGTACTGCAATGGATCTAAATATACAAACACACATCTTGTTCTTAGATACAATTCAATCCTGTCAAAATATTAACTCAAGATCTCAAGAAAACATCAATAATATTTTTGTGAGGAACCTGACAAAATGACAGCAAAGTTAATTTTGTTATATAAACAATGAAAAGAGTCAGAAAAATTCTAAAGGACTAAATAAAAGAGAATGAGCAAAACAAGATGCTAAAAAAAATATACTGCAAAAGCTTAACACTGGAGGGTGAAAAAAGAACAGAAAGTCAAGAAATAGACCAAGACATGCACAGAAAGAGTATGTGACTAAGAGGACATGTTAAACCATTGGGGAAAGGTGAATTTTCAATGAATGATGATGAGTAGGTTGGATAAACGTTTGGCCACAGTGGGGAAAGCAGGGTTCTTGCTTTCTTATATCAAAATAAACTCCAGAAAGATCAAATATGTAAGCATTTTTAAAAAACATAGAGGTTAAAGAACAAATTTTTTTAAATCAGACACTGCAGGAAGTCTTTTTATGCATAATATAAAACCTTGAATCCATAAAGAAAAAGGATGCATAAATCTGATAATGTAAAATTAAACAAATTATTGGATAACTAAAAAATGGCATAAAGCCAAAATTACACTAGAGAAAAACTAAAAACATATATGACAAAAAAAATTTCTGTAAAATAGACTATGCTGTTAGAAATCAGTAATAAAAAGTAATAAAATAAACAATTCTGTAAAAATGGACAAAATATATGAACATACAGTTCACACAAAAAGAAAGATGGAAGACAAGAAGTTAGAAAGATAAGAAAGTAAGCAAGAAAGAAATCAAGCAAGCAAGACAAGAAGAAAACAAATCCAAGTAATTCAAGTGGCCAATCAACACCTTAAAATATTCTCAATTCATTCACCACAAAGAAAAATTTGGGGGTCATCAGAACTGTTCTATATCTTGATTGTGGTAGTGTTTATACATTTGTCAAAACTCAACAAACTGTACAACCAAAAAAGATGATCTCATTGTGTATAAATTATATCTCAACTTTTAAAATTCACTGAAAACAAAATTCAAATCAAAACAATAACCTTCTTCACCTGTTAATTTTAAAAGTGACATCTGTATCAATGTTGGGAACAACATACTAAACTGGGCACTCATAACTAATGATTGAAGTGTAAATCAGTACAATTTGGTAAAGGATTATTTGAAAATATTTTTCAAAAGGAAATTGTGGGGGGGCAGGGAGGAAAGGAGGGGTGGTCAGTAGTGGGAATCTGCAGGGCTGAGGGGGACACCTCATCAACAACAGTACTGCATAATGAGCATTTGTATACCTAACCCTGAATTGTACCCCACATTCTTTAAAATTAAAAATTAAAAGAGAAAAAAAATTTTGAATTCATATAAGCTTTAAACAAGTAATTATGCTATTAGTGATGTGTCTTTTGGATATATAACTCATGTCAAAGACAAAACATATGGACAACAATCTTCCCTATAGCATTATTTTTTTTTAAAAAGCTAACAACACTTGATTATTGACATAATATTGTTAAATACAGGCTACATATTGTCCTACAACGTGTCAAGCCTTGGTTTAAGCCTTCTGAATATACTGTGTCTCACTAATCCTTATAACCCTATAAATTTGTTACTATGCATGTACGAACCAGTATGACATTGTGAAATTAGACAACATGAATTTATGTAATACAGTTTGGCTCCACTATTTAATAATTGTGTGATCTTAGAAATAAAAGTTCCTATCAGTTGGCATGATGATTCATGCTTGTAATCCCAGTACTTTGGGGGGCCAAGGCAAGAGAATTGCTTGAGACCAGAAGAGTTCAAGGCCATCCTAGGCAATATTGCAAGAACTTGTCTCTCTACTAAAAAAAAAAAAAAAAAAAAAAACAGTTGGGTGTGGTGGCCTACGCCTGTAATCCTAGCTACTTGGGACACTGAAGCGAAAGGATTACTTGAGCCCAGGTCAAGGCTACAGTGAGCTGTTATTGTGGCACTGCACTCCAGCCTGGGTAACAGAGTGAGATTTCCAACTCCCCCCGCCCGCCCCCACCAAAAAAAAGTTCCTATACTCAGGTTAGCTTTGAGGTTTAAATGTGTTAATATACGCGATATCCTTAAAATGATACCTAGTACATATTAGGTTACATAGATGTTTGCAGTTACTAATAGCAGCAATATTCCCATTGTATAAAATGGGGAATCTGAGAAATACAGAGATTAAGGCACTTGCCTAAAATCACCCAACTGATTTTAGAGCCCACTTAATAACTACACAAGACTTTCACCGCATAATTCATTTTGGCAAAAATGTGGACTTAACCTAAATGTCAGGAAACAACAATAGGACACATCAAAAATCAGTGGACTAGTTTAACAAGTTATAATCAATACACTGGAATGTTATGCAGATAAAGAGAGGTGCCCAAGCTATATTATTGGAAAAAAGCAAGCTATAAAACAAGATGCAAAGATGATTTATGTATATATTTATATTAGTGTATATATTTATATGCCTAAAAGTGCATAGTACATGTCTCGAAGAATATACAAATTGATTATGTCTCTAGCGAACAGGAAAAAGGATGAAGAAGCCCAATTTTAATTTCCGTATTAGATCTTTCTGTAACCATTGAGTAGGTTTTACATTACTACAAAACAACCATTAGGAGTTTAGGTAAAATCTTAGGCAAAAGAAGACAGGATAGGTAAAAGAAGATGTCTATGTGTTTCAATCACCTGCTATCATGAAAAACATGCCTCTGATTCACTGAAGGCGCTGAAGATATAAACAGTTTTCCTTAATCCATCTTCCATAAGCCTTTCCAAACTGTTCCTAATTTGTCTAGCTTTAAGTCTCACGATGCAAAGTATTCCCCTTTGTGCCTTGTCTCATTTCATGCACCTCACACTCATTTCCGTCTCTGTTTCCCTCTTCAACCACAACTCAAGACTCCTCTGGTGGCCCTGTGCCCTACAGCCAGTAGGAATAAACACCTTATCCATTCAAGTCCCTGACACCTAATACCCTAGCACCTCTGGGTTCACCCCATATCGAAAGTGGTTCCTATCATTCACTAAAATTTCCATTAAGTTTTCTTAATTTATGCCCACTTCCTTGTCTCCCTCCTCTCCCTTATTTTATCACCCCAGGTCACATATTTTGTCTTGACACTGACAAAATAGTGTACTTCCTGGAAAAGTGTGAAGACTTAGCTGAAAGCAATGGCAAAAACACAGGAATGAAGGATAAAATCAAGAATCTTAGGTTCTAAATAGCAAACATCTTCAGTAGAAGCGCTATAAAAGAGACATATTTAGGATGCTACGATATCTAACTCAGACCAAGAGTAATGAGGGGAACTTTCCTATCATAACTGCTACTTCTTCCACTGTTGCTACTTCTACTACAACCACCACTCACTTCAAGGTTATTACATACTAAAAAATCTTCCTGAGTCTTCACAAGAACACTATTTGGAAGAAACTATCCTTATCTCCATTTCAGAGAAGAGCAAACTGAACCTTGGACAGTTTAATAATTTGCCCAAAGACACTAAAGAAGTTGCCAAGTTATAAATACAAGTGCTGAAAAGTGGTGCATAATATGGAAACCACCATTTTATTTGAATATTCATTAACATAACACAAAGCATGGTAACACACAGCCCAGTAATTAAGAGCACAGATTGGGGCCACTCTGCCTGAGTTCACATCACAATTACCATTTCCTAATGAACTTGAACATTCATGCCTCAGTTTTTTCATCTGAAAAAGAGAATGGAAGCAGTACATACTTAGGGGGATTCACTTCTCGCATGATGGGATGAGGAATTTTTTTTTCTTCTCTTCTTTCAAGGGTGTGAGACTGTATAAGTTAATAATTGTAACACTAGTATTGAAGCTTTAACATATAACATATGTAATATATGTAAATGAGGGCACAAAGAAATGAGAGGAAAAGAAGACATCTGATGCCAAGTTTCTATATTTTACCAATATTAGCATTATTTTGACATAGGTTGTGATGAGTAAATATACAGTGATCTGGGGTGCAATCACACACAAAAAAGACTCAGAACGTTGTTTAAAAAACAAAAAGTCAACAGAGGAGTTAAATGGAGGTACACTAAAAAACTAAACACTCAGGGGATGGGAAAACACCTCTTATCAACAGGGTGCCTGAATGAAACGTAATTGTACACCTAACCCTTAACCGTACCCCACAAAACCATAATAAAAAATACTGATTAATTAAAAAAAAAAAACTAAACACTTAACATACACAAACAAAAGAGAAACAAATAAGTAAAAAAAGAAATGTTTTTAAAAATAGCAAAATGATAGCTGCAAGTCCAATAATAACAATAATTACATTAAATGTGAATAGACTAAACCCATTACTCTAGTACTCAAACTATAATCTGTTGGCAAAATCCAGTACACAAGCTAAAAATAGCGAGTGTTATTTAATGGTTGAAAAAAAATTGTGACACATGGAAATTATATAAAGTTCAAATTTCAGTGTCTATAAACAATGTATTGAAACAAAGCTACATTCATTGTTATATATTACTTATCACTGCTTTCTTGCTACAACAACAAAGTTGTGTTATTAAGAGGCCATATGGCAAAGTCTAACATATTTACTATCTGATCCTTTATAGAAAACGTTTACTGCTGCCTGCTCTACTCAAAAAGTAGAAATTGTCAAACTTAATTTTTAAAAAAGGCGGCTGGGGGCAGTGGCTCATGCCTGTAATCCCAGAACTTTCAGACACCGAGGCAGGAGGAACATTTGAGCCCAGGAGTTCAAGATTAGCCTGGGCAACATAGCAAGGCCTTATCTCTAAAAATCAGCTGGGCATGGTGGCACATGCCAGTAGTCCAAGCTACTTGGGAGGCTGACATGAGAGGATCACTTGGGCCCAGAAGTTTGAGGCTGTGGTGAGCCATGATCATGCCACTACACTCTAGTCTGGGTAACAGAGATACTGTCAAATAAATAAATGAATAAATAAATAGAAACAACCGTGTGCTGACTGCAACAAACTCACCTAAAATGGAAAGATGCAAATTGCTTGAAAAGAATAGAAAAAAAAAGTAAATAGTAATCATGAGAGCTAGAATAGTTATATTACTATCAGACAAAACAGACTTTAAGACAAGAAGTATTAATCGAGGCAAAATAGGATATTTCAAAATGAAAAAAGGGTCACTACATAAGGAAGATACAGCTATTATAAACGTATATGTACTTAATGATGAAACCTTAAAATACACAAAGCAGAAGTTGGCAAAATGGAAAGGAGAAATAGACAATTCAATAATAATACTTGAAGATTTCAATAAGACTTTCACAACTGATAGAAAAAGTAGAAAGAAAACAGCAAGAATATGTAAAGATTAGCACGACCTAATTAACATTTTTTTCAAGGATTCATTCTTCAGGATAGACCAAGATAAGCCTCAATAAATTTTAAAAGGCTGACATCATAAAAAGTATGTTCTCTGACCACAATGGAAATATATATCTACAACAGAAATAAATCTGGAAAAACATCAAATATTTAGAAATTAAAAATACACTTCTAAATAACTCATGAGCCAAAGACTAAGAATCACAAATAAAGTTAAAATATATTTGGAACAGAATGAAAACAAAACATATACAATGTACAGGATTCAGCTAAAGTAGCGTTAGAACAAAATATGTATCTTTATTTTTATTTTTATTTTTTTTGAGTTGGAGTCTCACTGTCACCCAGACTGGAGTGCAGTGGCCGCTCCCGGCCACCGCAGCCTCGACCTGCTGGGCTCTGGCGATCCTTCCACCTTAGCCTTCCAAGTAGCTGGAACTACAGGTGTGCGCTACCATGGCCGGCAAATTTTTTGATTCATTGTAGACATGAGGTCTCGCCAAGTTGCCCAGGTGGGTCTCGAACCGATGGGTTCAGGCAATACACTCACCTCAGCCTCCCAAGGCGTGGGATTACAGGCTGAGCCACCGAGCCTGGCCGAAAATATGTATCTTTAAATGACTATATCAGAAAAGATCTCAAATCAGTAACCTAAGCTTTTACCCTTAAGAATATTAGAAAACAGAACAAACTAAACGCAATGCAAGCAGAAGAAAATAATAAATGTTAGAGTGGACATCAATGAAATAGAACACACACACACAAAAGTAGAATAAGAAAACAATAAAACTTAAAGTTGGTTCTTAGAAAAGACAAAAAGTAGACTGACAAAGAAAATAAGGGAGAAGACAAACTCGCAGAATCAGAAATAAAAGACAGAATAACACTATCAACTCTACAGAAATTAAAAGGATTATCTGGGAAAGCTATAAGCAATTTGTTAGCTACAAATTAGAAAATTTCAAGGAAATGAATAAATGCTTGGAATGACATAATCACTAAATCTCACTCAAAAAGAATAGACCTATAACAAGTAAAGAAACTGAATTGAAAATTAAAAATAGTCCCATAAGAAAAGGCAAGGCTCAGATAGCTTTACCGGCACATTCTACCAAATACTTAGAAGAAATTCTTCATAAACTCATTCACTTAACACAGAAGGAAGGAACACTTTACAGGTCATTCTATAAGGCCAGTATTACCCTGATACTAAAGCCAAAGACATTCCAAGAAAACTACAGATCAACATTCATTATGAACACTGACATAAAAATGCTTTTTCCCGCTCCCGGCCACTGCAGCCTCTACCTGCTGGGCTCCAGCGATCCTTCCACCTCAGCCTTCCGAGTAGC
>NW_007247435.1:302599-317145 GCF_000164805.1 Carlito syrichta
TTCGAGACCCACCTGGGCAGGCGAGACCTCATCTCTACAATAAATAAAAAAAAAATTAGCGGGCGTGGTAGTGCGCGCCTGTAGTTCCAGCTACCTGGAAGGCTGAGGCGGAAGGATCGCCAGAGCCCAGCAGATCTAGGCTGCGGTGGCCGGGAGCGGCCACTGCACTCCAGTCTGGGTGACAGCAAGACTCCAACTCAAAAAAAAAAAAAAAAATCAGCAAACTGAATTCAGCAACATATAAAAAGCATTACATACTTTGGCCATGTAGGATTTATCCAGGTTGGTTTAACATCAATATCCAATTAGTGTACTAAAACATACTAATAACAGGAGGGAAAAAAAACACATGATCACCTTAATAGTTGCAAAAAAGCATTAGACAAAAGACAACACTGATGATAAAAACTTTCAACAAGCTAAGAACTGAGAAAACTTCCTCAAACTGACTAAGGGCAGCTATGGAAAAAAAAACCTATAGCTAACATACTTAATGGTGAACGGTTGAATGCTTTGCCCCTAAGATTGGGAACAAGACAAAGACAAAGATGACTGATCTCACTATCTCTGCTCAACATTGTACTGAAGACTGAGCCAGTGGAACAAGAAAAAATGCATACAAATTGAAAAAAATGAAGTAAAACTGTCTGTGTTCACAGTAGACACGATCTTACACATAGAAGAACCTAAGGAAATCACATACACATCAAAAAAAAAAAAACCTTACAGGCCTACAAAACTGCTCGCAACAATAAAAATACTGGCAAACAAACCAAAAATGAACTAAGGAAACAATTCCATTCACAAAGAATAAACTTACTCAGAAATAAACTTTTAAAAAGTACAAGATTCATATGGTTAAAACTACAAAACATTGCTAAGAGAAAGTAAAGACGCTAAATAATTTGAGATCCCATGTTTTTTGAATTGTAAGACTTTGTTATTAACATGACAATTCTTTCAAAATTGATCTATAGACTCAAGCAATCCCTATCAAAAGCTCTGTAGACTCTTTTGCATTAATTGACAAGTCTCCTAAAATGTATATGGAAATGCAATTTGAAAAAGAGCAAAGTTATACTATTCTTTTTCAAAAGTGGTTATATAGCTATAGGAATCAAGACAGTGTGCGACTACACAGAGATTGGCATAAACATCAAAGGAACAGAATGAGTCTAGAAATACCCCTTACACTTACTGTCAATTGATTTGCAAGAAAAGTACCCAGACAAAATAATGCAGAGAGCACAGTCTGGGACAACTGGATAGCTAAAAATAAGAACTTAAACCCTTACCTCACACCATACATAAAAACTACATCAAAATGGATCATAACCCAAATGTAAAAACTAAAACTATAAAACTTTTAAGAGAAAATCTTTGTGACCCTGGTTTGGGCAGAGTTCTTAGGCATAATACCAAAAGCATAATACATAAAAGAAAAACTCCTCTAAGTTAGACTTCATTAAAATTTAAAAATTAAAATTTAAAATGTTTGTGTTTCAAAAAACACACCATTAAGAGAAAAGCAAGTCACAAACTAGAAAAAAATATACACATATCATAACTGACAAAGAATTTACACCAAGAACAAATATATAAAGAACTCTTAACAACTAAATAAAACACCCCAATTTTAAAAACGAAAGACTTGAACCAAAGAAGACATTAAAATGGCGAATAAATACACAAAAAGATCCTGAATATTATTAGATATTCAAAATGTAAATTAAAACCAAAAAAGGCTACCATTACACACCCACTAAAATGACAATACAAAGCAAAGGCAAGAATGTAGAGTAACCGAAAACTTCACTGGTGGGAATATAAAACAGCTGGCTTGTAAACCAATTTTTTCTCTATTGTGAAAAAGTGATGATTAAAATGCATGTCTAAATATATAGAAAAAAGAGTTTATGATAGGGAAGACACACTTCAGATCCCTATAAATCATTCCATATTAGTTCATGCAAAACATCTTATTTCTTTCTGTTTTTCTTTACATCTGCATAGTATTTGCATCTTGACTTCTTATTCTTTTTGTAATACCTGAGGAACAGAGGTTTCTCATTTTATGCGGGGGCACTCAAAAAAACTGGAGTTTATTTATAAAAAATTGTGTATTTATTCTTACATGTTTAAACTTCAATCATCTTCCAAGTACTCTCCATTTGATGAAATACACGTATTGAGAAGCTTTTTCCACTGCTCAAAACAGTTTTGAACTCGTCAATTGTAATGCCTTCTAGTGCTTCTGCCATTTTTGTTTTACCTCTTCCACATCAGCAAAATGTTTCCCTTTGAAGACTTTTTTCATTCAGGGAAACAACAACAACAAAATGTCGCTCGGGACAAGATCGGGTTAATAGGGAGGGTGGTGCATGTAGGCAATGCCATTTTTGAACACTCAGGGCAGTATGGATAGGTAGGTTGTCATGGTGGAAGGACCAGTAACCTGCTTGCCACAACTGGGGACAAATCATCATGCAACCTTATTAAAACTTCCAGATAGAAACTTTGACTGACCATTTGATCAGGAAGAACAATTTCTGAGTGTACTACAAGGGGCCCACCCTCCAAAAGATACTTCTGTTTTTTAGGTCCCTCCCTTGTATTTCAGTTGAATTTATCATCTTTCCTTTATTATTTGCCCCTTCTATTGTCTTATTAAGTTCTTTGGACACTGAAATCATATGTTTTCCTGTATTTCCTGTAAAAGAAGTATTAAAGTTTTGCTTTTCACATTTAAGTCCTTGGGTAATCTAGTAGTGATCTATGTGTAAGGTAGGAGTTAATTTACATTTTTCCACAGGGATAACCAATTGGCTGAACACATTCATAGAAAAATATTGGCTCTCATAAGAATAAAAGACACACAAATTAAAATAGAAATATCATTTTTAACAAGTCAAATTAGCAAAGATTCTTCTTCATGATAATATTCATTGCTTGAAAGTGTTTAATATAGTTGTAAGAATTAATTTGGCAATATGCAACACTTAAAAATATCATACTCTTTGACCCATTAGTGCTATTTTTATAAATCCTAAAGAAACAACATGACCAAAGCATAAAAATGTTCTCTGCATCATTATTTATGATAAAAGTAATTTAAATTTAAAAAACCAGAAACATCTTAATTTCTAAAAGTATAAGAACAGTAAACAAAATCCTGGCACATTTACACAATGGAACTTTAACGAACTAGCAAAATTAATATTTATACAGAGCTATAAATAACGTGAGGAAAAAGTTCATATTGTTCGTTTGTTAAATGTAAAAACACAGGAAACAAAATTATATGTAAAGTGTGATCTCGATTATGTAGAAAGAATAGGGAGGAAAACTGGACCAGAAAGAAATACAGCAGAACGGTTAACTAGATGGCAGAATTCTTTGTAAATAATATTTTCAATACTTTATTTTCAAAATATTATCTAATGAACATGTAGCAATTTTTCTTATTTCTCTTTTCCTTTGGTAGCCTCGGAAATGAAAACATGCAGTGTTTTTATAAAGAATAAAGTCTTTGAGCTAATTTGTTCTTAAATCACTTTTTTTTTGAGTTGGAATCTCACTCTGTGAGTTGGAGTCGCACACTGCTCACGGCCACTGCAGCCTCAACCTGCTGGGCTCCGACGATCCTTCTACCTCAGCCTTCCAAGGAGCTGGAACTACAGGCGTGTGCTACCACGCCCAGCTAATTTTTGATTTATTGTAGAGAGGAGGTCTCGCCCAGTTGCCCGGGTGGGTCTGGAACCCGCGGGCTCTGGCAATCCACTCACCTCGATCTCCCAAAGTACTGGGATTACAGGCTGAGCCACCGAGCCTGGCCTTAAAAAGCATTTTTTAAAGAGAATGGCTGGCAAACCAATCAGGTGAAGCAAAACACAAGGTGTTTTCATGGCTTTCAGTTACACCACAACTGCCAAACAAATAATAAGTCAATAGATTAGACTGGGTGCTTTTGTTCTGTTTTTGTCTGTATTTTTGTTTGTTTGTTGTTTGCTTTTTTGCTCTGGTAGAGCATATTTAGCCTCCTCCTCTTTACCCCACCCAAAACACTTGCCTCCTTGCTCAGCATATATTCAACAACTAATCATTCCCTTGCATATGCCTCATTCCCCTTCTTCTACTCTATCTCTGAAAAACTCTTTTGGCAAAATCACAACACTGATTAAATCTAATTCTGTCTACATCACGCCTTCATCCATATAGGTGAAAGAGGCTGGAGAAAAACAGAACTACTCTGATTGGTCTCACTTTCTATTCAAGACCATGAACTTCAGGTGGGTCCTTTATGCTGCCTGGAAATCAAACGACCTTTCCCTGGTCCTTTCCTTGCTGACCATTTCACAAACTCCCTCTCCTTTCCTCACATCTGAAACATTTACTGCCCCCTTTTCCACTTCAGCTGATGGCCCGGCTTCCCATGTCACTGAGAAAAGGAAGAACATCAGGAGATTTCACACTCCACCACTACATTTACCATTCAGCAATATCTGTTTCCAAACCTGCTATCCTGCTATAGGCAGAAAGAACCCCACTCTCCACTTGCACACTTCATTTCTTTCATCTCCCAATAATTCCCCCTCTCTGTTTGCATCATTCCCCAAAATGTTATTTTTTTATATATAAACAAAATTGTCATGACCCCACTTCCCCACCAGCCATCGTCCTATCAGTCTCATACTCTTTACAGCAAAACTCCTTGGGGAGTTGTGTATACTGTAAGTCATTTGTTGCCACACAGAAACAGCTCTTGTCAAGGTCACCAATGGTGCCCACACGGCAAGTCCAGTGTCAGTTCCCAGTTCTTATATTAGAGGCTCTATCTGACACAGCTGACCACTCCTTTTTTTCTTGATATAACCTTATCTGTTTACCACAAGTATACCACACTTTCATGGTCCCTGTTCAACTTCCTTTCCCCTCTGACCTCTTAACACAGGAGTACCCCAGACTTTGGTTACCTCTTCACCATCTATAGTCATACCCTTCAGTGAGTCACTCATTCTCTTGACACTAAATAGCATCCATGTGCTCTCTACTCCCAAATTTCTCTCTCTTCATTTACACACTAGCTATATTAAACTCTCTTCTTGACACTGCCACTTCGATGTCTTCGATGATCTGAAACTTAACATGCTTGAAACTAAACTCTGGGTATAGTGTAGGAAACCTGTAGGCTTTCCCACTTCCATTTATGGCTACTCCATTCTTCCAACTGCTCAGAGCAAAACATTCTGAATCATCCTTGGCTCCTTTCTTTCTACCATATCTCATATCCAATGTGTCATGAAATCTCAATCTGAGCTACCTCTAAAACACACAAAGACTCTAACCACTTTCAACAATTACACTGGTCCAGGGTGTTCTCTCTCTGTCTCTCTCGCCTGCATTATTGAAATGGGCTTCTAATTAGTTTGCTTACTTTCTTCTTTGATCACCCCCCACCGTCTATTTCTCAACATGGCATTGGGAGTGGTACAGATGCCGACACTCTGGCTACTATTACTACTCTGAATAATAAACTCCTTTATCTCTGACCCAGGAGTCTCACGTCTCATGTCTTCTGCCAGCATCCATGAAACTGTAGGCTAACTTGCTAGCTTGCATCTGGGGTAAAATCTCAGACACTTCCCAGTTCTTGATAACTACATGCAAATAAAAATAACTGAAACATAAGAAATGTAATAAAATTGCTTTGACTTCTTTCAGGGCCTCCAGATCTTACGACAGTAAGCTCTACTTTAAAAAGCAAATGGGCATTTACAAATAGTCATAGGCTATAAAGGTGAATTAAAAAATTAAATATAGCCAAGTTAAGATGAACTTAAAGTTGCTGTCATTTACAATTGAATAAATTAAGAGTGAATTTATATTTACAGTAAAAGTTCTAATAAATTTTCAAGTGATGCACTCCCACTTTGTAGTCTGTTGACACAAAAATAGGGAGTAGCATTAGCCTATGTTTACTAAGTGAATCTCCATATAAAATAAGGAGATTAATCTCTAAATCAAGATTCAATGAAAATACGTACAAAGACTCAGCTGTTTAACATGCAAAGAACAACATTTGGGTGAGCATTTCTAAGCATCCTTCGCTGAAACTGTTCGATGCATTCTTATTAAATTAAATAAAAAACAAATGTTCATAACTTTAATCATCTAAAAATGTTAATGGAGCTGGCTTATAAGAGTTGATTAATGAAATGAATATCCACATCTCTTTAATTTTCTTATTCAGATTGTATTAGGTTACATTTTAAAAGTAGTACACCTATACATCAATTCACTATCTTTTATAGTCATCCCTTGGTGTCCATGAAGGAATGGTTCTAAGACCCCCACTAATAACAAAGCCTGAGGATGCTCAAGTCCCTTATATAAAATAGCACAATACTTACATATAACTTACATATATCCTCCCCTCTATGTTAAATCATCTATAGATTACAATACCAAATACTATATAAATGCTTCATAAATTGTTGTTATACTATATTTATTATTATTATTATACTTACCAATGCAAAGGAATGTGGTATAATAAGAAATATTTGGTATTTGTCTCCAGTTCCTGGCACAGAATTCCTAACCTTCCGAATTGCCTGAGTGATAGAAGCATTCATAACAAGCCCCTTTCAATCACACCTGTTTATGCTAATAAAGTGATGTAGGGTAGGACTTCTAGACAACCTCAGGATGAAACTGGTCATCAGAAAGATTGAACTCTACAGAAACTCTTTCACAACTAGATTTGGGGGGCTTCTGAACACATGAAAGGGTTGGGAGGGTGCACCACGATCAGAAGACATGCAAGCTCAACAGTACCCAAATAATCCAATTTAAAAAGCAATCTAGCCAGGCTCCGTGGCTCAGCCTGTAACCCCGTGCCTTTGGGAGGCGAAGGTGGGTGGTTTGCCTGAGGCCGCGGGTTCGAAACCCGCCTGGGCAGGTGAAACCTCATCTCTACAATAAATCAAAAAATCAGCCGGGCGTGGTAGTGCACACCTGTAGTTCCAGCTACTCGGAAGGCTGAGGCGGAAGGATCACCGGAGCCCAGCAGGTCGAGGCTGTGGTGGCCGGGAGCGGCCACTGCACTCCAGTCTGCACTCCAGTCTGGGCAACAGAGTGAGACGCCAACTCAAAAAAAAAAAAAAAAAAGCAATCTGTGAATTATTCAAATGCTTTTACATAGAACACATAAGATTTTTAAAATCAGTTTGCATTAGAGAGTATCTTTCAGTTACAATAATCTTTCCCTCATTTTCTAAAATATGCCCAAATTAAGGATGGAGTTTTAGAACACCAGATTTGGGATACAAAAAGTAATCCACATAAGATTTATTATTAAATGTACATTAAGAGGCAACATAAACTTCAATCATTGATCATTAAAGCTAAAGGGGGTATTGGAAAGCTTTAATTATTCCAATTAATAATATATCTCTATTATTTTTATTTATTTATTTTTTATTGTAGAGATGAGGTCTCACCAAGTTGCCCAGGCTGGTCTCGAACCCCTGTGCTCAGGCAATCCTCTCACCTCGGCCCTCCAAAGTGCTAGAATTATAGGCATGAGCCACAGTGTCCAGCCTTATAACTCTATTATTAAGCAAATAATACAAAAATCTTACAAAACGGAAAAAGATTACTTGAATTACAAAATGGTAATTTGATTGTCAAAATTAATCTATGGGTTGCCAAAGATCAGAGTTCTTGATGCTTGTTAAAAGGTCCAACTTAAAATAATAATTGTTACCTACTGGGGATCAGCAAGCATTTCATAAAATAAGTTACTTAGAGTTGAGTATCAGATGTGGCTTCATAAGAGCAGTAACTGAAAATACACTACCTTTACTTAAAGAAATATTAGATTTGGTTTTCCCCAAAAACAAAGGCTTTAATATTAATTGATATTAGCAAAACAAACAAAAACTGTTTTAAAATCTGATTAAATGTATACTTTTTTTTAAATCTCCATGATTCCCCTCAAAATACATGAACAATGAAAACTACAAAGTATATTACAGCAGATGTTAAGTGCTAACTTATTCGGACAAAGTGGAAAAAACTGAAATCTAAGACTGGAAGGGAACACAACAAAAAACCAGTCTGAGAAAAGGTATCACAAATCTGAACAAGCGTCAAATGCTATTTTCTTTAAAAAGGGAGTGGGGAAAACAGAAAACAAAACTCCCATAGCTAAGATTTAAAATTCAATGAAAGAAAAATTGAGGAACCCATTCCACAAAAGAACACAAAGAAATGAAAAGAAAACTCAAGAGAAAAGGTAAGAAAATAAACAGATCAATTCAGAAGTTCCTATATCCAACAAAGAAGATCTTCAGATGGGATGTGGGGGAGAAAGAAATCATAAAAGCCATTTTAAAAATTGCCCTACAACTGAAGAACACAAGTTTACAGATTGAAAGGATCCACAAAATGCTCTGTACATTCAAAAAAATAAATAAGTAACAACAATCAGTCACACCATGTTGGAATTTTAGTATTTAGGAGAGAATGCAAAGGTCCTAAAAAAAAAATCTAGGAAAAGAAAAAAAGTACATACAAACGCCTGAAAAACAGGTAACTTAATAATAACACTGAAAGTCAGAAGGAAATGGAGCAGTATTTTCAAAATTCTAAGAGAAATTTTACTTTTAACTATGACACTCACGGATAGTTGCAACTAAGAACCCATGGGCTCTTCCACATTTCTGGGCAATCTTGCAGGGCCATGTGACTGGTTCTGGCCAATGTACTACCAGTATGTGACCAGTAAGCAGGCCATCTGCCCTGGGGCAATGGGGAACTGCAGGAGAAAGCAGACTGGACTCAAAGCTAAGAGGAGCCAAAGCCCACTGCACTTTGTGAAAGCACAAAACAGAGTTTCATTTATGCACTGAGATTTCAGAGTTAATGCATTACTGCCGCATAACCTATTCCATCCTGACTAAAATATTAACCTGGAATTCTATACATAGCCACACATAAACCAAATACTTAGACACACTTTCTGACATTCAAGGTCTCAAGAAAAATATATTATCTCCCCCATCACCTTTCTCAGAAAGTTAATAGGAGGATAAGCTCCATCAAATCAAAGGAATAAACGAAGAAACAGAAAACAAGGAACTCCACTTAGGAAAAAGAAGAATTTCTAGATTTCTAGGTTGACGGTAGAGGCTCCTGCTATTCACTCTGTTTTAGATACAGTTCCTGCCTTCCTGTATCGTTCCTCAATGAAACACAGGTCGCCCTTCAAGAGCCGGTTCAATTGTAATATCCTCTATTGATGACACAAATCCAAATTCCCCAGCTCTCAGGATTAAATTAAAACATCTGGCATCAACAGCAAGAAGAGCTGCATATATGACTCCACTCTGCAATCTACTAGTAATGTGGTAAGTGACTGTGGGCAGATTACATAACCACTCTTAGACCCAATTTCCTCATCAACTGTGTAAGGATGAAGATGGTCTATAATCAGTAAGGTACCTTCTCGTTCCAAAATACAGTAATTCTGCAAGTGTATAAAATTACAAAAATCCTAATACAATTCCATGCATTGGTATTTGCTTACATATTCTGCTAGTCTGTGATATTTGGTAATAATGCTCTTCCCTAAGTAGTTTCTTTTTTAACTTTAAAAGTCATGCCAACAAAAATGACTGTTGTCTGAGGAATATTTCACTTAAAATCAAAATTAAGCTTTAATAACAAGCACCGTTACTGTAAACAGCAAAATAAATTTTACACAAGGAAAGTAACTTAATAAAAAGTAACAAGTCTACCATTGGAATTCATCTTACTTTAAATGTGTGTCAGCTCTGTGACTTCAATCATCCAGCATGTTATTGGTGTGATCAGAATAGCGTCTACCACAAAATCTCTTGAAGTACAACCCCTAAATTGCACTCAGTAATTGGCTATCTGGCACACTTAGTGAACACACCTGTCTAGAGAACCCTAAAGATTGACACTAAACTATTAAAATTGTTTTTGACGGAAGTCTTATCTAATAGGAGCCATATAGTCCTCTGCCTTCTTAAAAGAGGTATCTTAAGCACAAGTGTATAGTATATTAAATATAATCTCATGTTGTTACAAACTGTTGTATATAGATGGATGCTCTTCAGATGATCAGATTTACTTTCAGGATGGTAAAGTAGCACAGTTAGGGGTTACTGAAATTCATATCTTTGTTTGCCTCCCAGGCCTTTAGATGTATTTTGTCTTTTCTTCTCCCTTTTCTTCTCTACACTCAAGAGTCTGCTGCTAGGGAAAATGGGAGAATCATTGCTCCCCAGTCTCCAAATGTGATGTCCTTTTCCTGATTTTAAGAAAATATTTGCCGGGCTCGGTGGCTCAGCCTGTAATCCCGCGCCTTTGGGAGGCTGAGGTGAGTGGATTGCCTGAGCCCGCGGGTTCAAGACCCGCCTGGGCAGCAAGACCTCATCTCTACAGTAAATCAAAAAATCAGCCGGGCGTGGTAGCGCATGCCTGTAATTCCGGCTACTCGGAAGGCTGAGGCGGAAGGATCGCCGGAGCCTAGCAGGCGAGGCTGCGGTGGCTGGAGCGGCCACTGCACTCCAGTCTGGGCGACCGAGTGAGACTCCAACTCAAAAAAAAAAAAAAAAAAAGAAAAGAAAATATTTTAATCTGATGGCTGTTAAGAGTGATACAACAGAACAAACATCATCAGAGCAGAAGGCTCTGCAGAGAGGGCAAAGTGCAGCATCTTTTTCGTTCTAGGTCTCCCATCCATCGACTGCAGTGGCCCCCCAGCCAAGCAAGGTAACCCGCTGTGCACAGTGACCACCCATCATCTTGATCATCCCTGTAGCTGCCACCACCAACACCTCTGTGGATTCCCGAATTCGCATTCCTCTTTTATTTTCATTTTTCTTGACTTTTGGTCTCATACTCTTTTCCCACACTAGACCTTAACAAGAAAACCCAAGTCTTACATAGATGCTGCTGATTAACAAGAACACTTTTTTTTTGACTAATCATAGTATATGTTAAACTATTACCACTAGCACTTGTTATAGTCCAGGCACTGAACTAAAACATTTACATGCACAATCTCATTTAATTTTCACAATAACTTTGAGAAAAAACGCTATTATTATAGATAAAACAAATAAAACTTAGCAAGTTTTTTTTTTATTACCCTGCCCTATAAAACTGAAGTACTGAAATTCAAACCTAGATTTACATCCTCATAAAAGATTGCCTTCATCAGTTACAATCAACATCTTCTCAGTCTCTGACCCTTCTAATTCCAAATGAGTATTTCCTTCTTCCTTAACTCTGCATTAGAAGACTAAAGATGCCTGGAGGTTCCAAATAACTAAAATTTTACTTTACTGTATAAGCTATTACCAAGGAAGTGTGCTTTGGAATGGTTACTTTCCCTATACTATAAATAACTACACTTAAGAAGTGATGACAGTCTGTGTATCTACACTGTAAGTCAGTCCGATACATGAGTCATCTTGGACACACATTATGGCTTTACAGGTAGAGACTGTCCTCTCTATGTGGGGCTATTTGACCCATGAAATCATTCACTAGCACTTTGGTTTTAATAAGGCTATGACTTATTCAGCTAACAGATCAGTTTAAACAAGGGTAAACAACCAATGGCTTTCTAAGATCTACAGAGCATGCCTTTGCCTTTATTGTGAAGATCTGAAAACTACAAGTGCTTTCTGTATTCCACATTCTTAGTATCCAGGCCTCCTGGGAGGTGTTAGGGAAACAAAAGAGAAAGATAGGCCACAGTAGACATTCTCCCCTTATGAACGTGCCAGCAACAAGGAAACAAAATAATCACAGGTGGTAACAAAGGTTATGAAGGACACATATAAGATGATTACTTGGGATTACTGAAGGAGCCATAATGTAGTCAACGAAGGTTTCTCTGAGGTGGTGATTCCGGCATCAACACCTGAAATGAATCAACCACAGGAGGAGTCACTGAAGGACACCAGGCAAACAGAACTACTGTGTTTAAGGCAGAGGGAGGGGGCAAGAAGCAGCTTAGAATGTTGCAAACAGAAAAGCGAGGGCAGAAATTTGTGGCAAGCAGAGAAGCTTGTTCAAGATGAGGTGCAGAAGCAGGTAGAAATAAGATTTCAGAAATCAAGTAGTCTATGGTAAGGAGTTTGGATAAAATATAAACTCACTGCAACTCTGTGAGACGAATTATTATCCCCACTTTGACCCCAGATGAGAAGTAAGACTCAGAGGGGATATAAAACATGTTCAAGTTCACAGAGATAGTAAATGTATGCTCTAACACCTCCAAAATGTCATCGTGTGCATTGTGGGAACGGAAATCTCAAATGACTTTAAGTATATCTATTCTTGAAACATCAAGAAGACTAATAGTCACTGAAAACAACTGTCCTAAGTAAAATTGAATAATTGTGTATATCAGTGAAGACCCTGAAGTCAGTTT
This sequence comes from Carlito syrichta, assembly GCF_000164805.1. Lineage (NCBI taxonomy): Eukaryota > Metazoa > Chordata > Mammalia > Primates > Tarsiidae > Carlito > Carlito syrichta. The sequence goes on from NW_007247435.1 coordinate 315,078, forward strand.
AAGTAAACAATGCCCTCAGTTCTAAAGCCTTCACTACTTGTTAGCTAAACGAACACACCAAACAGCATACTAAATTACCCTAAAACTATTGATAATCTCACTCTCAAAACAATATAAAGCATGCCCAACCATTGTTCCTCTTTTAACAGTTGAACAATTATTCAATCAATCTAGTCATATAAGAAAATTTCCCCTTTTATGACATATACTGGCATTTGAAATTTCTCCCTTGTAAAAGGAGTAATTTTACAAAAGTACTCACACAACACAAATGTAAGTGCCAATTCCAACTGGAAGAGGTCAGAGATGAGGACAGAGAGCTAAAATAGACAATCACATCCTATAAAGGATGCAACAAACAGATAACAAAGGTGATCTTTTATTTATCTACCCATATTAAGCATTAAAACAGGATGTACACATATTCATCTGCTTTACAGTATATCATGACTTTTAAATAAGATCACATAATTACTTCTATGAGCAAAATAAAAGACATTATCAGTAACACAAAAGTTCCCTGAAAATTGGCCACAATGGAGAAAACTGGTAGGATTTTCTCTAAGGAGTGAAGTTACATGAGACAGTCTTAAGATACTTTCAGTTTTCTCTTCCCTAAAAGAACCTTTCAGTTCTATTGCAAGACTGAAGAAAAACATGGGGAGACAAAACGACTAGAAATCCAGTCAACTCAGCACAGCTTTTCCACCTGATGCCATCAATAGCACCCAAATTCGTTTCCTGCCACTCCTTGTAGGTGGCCTGCCAAGAGAGGATGCCAGGGGACACCTTGTGTGCCCTTGGGTGGGAGGCTGTGTTGAAGGCCTGCCTGTCTTCCACTATAAAGGAACAGACCAAGGCCAGGTACTTGCTACCAATTTAGAGGGTATTTAAAAAAGATAATCATAAAGAAAAGAGAGGAAAAAGTGTTTCAAAAGAGATGCCGAATAGAGTCCTAAAAAGACAAAGGTTCAGGTGAGTAACCTGAAGGATCTTTATCCAGGGCATAAGAGGAAAGCACCTGCTGAACTTCAGATAAGAAGTTCTAGTAATCTCTATTAGGGCCACTGTTCACGAGGCAGCGTCCTCCAAAGCAACAGGAAAGGATTAGGCAGTGTGCTGGAACCAAAGGGTTAAGGCCACTTATTTTGGTGAGAGCAGGCTTGGATCCTGGACCTCACCATGTCCACGCAAGCACAACTGAGGAGAAATGAGAAAGCACAGGGGAAAGTATAACAGGCTACTTTTGGGGGGTAGTCTGTGAAACCTGGTAAACAGTGCCATCCATGCTTTCGAATAAGGCTGACTGTCCCTGGCATTAGATATTTCATTTAAAACTCATTTATTCAAGTAAGCTAAGTGGATGTCATGTTGTGGAAGTTGGAGGATTAAAAAAAAAAAAAGTCAAGGTAAACTGCTGCCTACTACGGTTGTCAGAACATGTCAGACATTTCCCCTTGAGTAGACAGAAGTTTACTTTTGCTTGATTACAATCGTATCTTTATTCCAAGGAACACAGTAAATTAAAAACGAGTTTGAGGAACGTTTAGAGTGTTTTAATTCACATTATTTCTGTAATGGGCATGTCCTCCGTCCTCATGCACAGTAGCACGTTGCCTTATCCAGGTAGACGGTCAGGAAACATTTGTTGAACCGAATTCAACATTATTTATGTCACTATCGGAAGCCTGAGTTCTACCACCTATTCCCACCTGGCCCTTAATTCCAAAAGGAGGGGAGGAGGACCCCGAATTTCTCATTCCTCCCTAGATGTTAGGCTGGCACACACGTGGATTGCACACATTCCGAGTTCGGTGCCTGGACCCTCCACCGGGAAACGTCCACAATTCTGCTGCACGAGCCACAACGGTGTACCTGAAGTTGCCAACTCCTGAAGCCGACTGAAAATCCAGGCCCGCCTGGGTTCCAGGAGCGGTTGAGAATCCCCCAGTCTCTCGCTGCCCACAGCCGAGGAGGCAAGACACCCCCGGCAGCACCTGGGTCTGCAGATCAGCCCGGAGGACAGTCCCGGCCTGCACTTCAAACGGCGCCCGGACGCGACCTCCCC
>NW_007247435.1:318086-351807 GCF_000164805.1 Carlito syrichta
TACTAGTTCTGGCTTTTGTGCCTCTCCTCTCGGGGTGGCCCTGGCTGACGCCGAAAGGAAACTCTCCCGGCCCCCGGGCCCCTTGACTTGCCCGCCCCCCGCCGTCCCTTCTCCCCTGCAGCCGGCGGCAGGGCCCCCCATCCCCCTCCGCCCTGCCCAGGTCGGCTCGGCTCGCGCGGGGATCCTGGCCTCGGCCCCGGGGAGGGGGAGAGCGGGTGTACATCCGAGCACGCTCGCGGTGCGGAGCCACAAGTGGGGAAGCTTTCCCACACCTCCTCTAGCTGAGTCGTGAAAATTGCTTTACAAGAAGCAAAAACAAACAAACGAAACAAAACCCTGCAAACTTAGCCCTCGTTTCAAGCCGTCTACTTTGCCGTTTTAGTCATTTTCAGTGGGGTTTTATGCAAGTAATCGTTCGCTATCGCTTGTGCCGCTGAATTCCAAGGTAGTGTGATAGAAAAGTTGCATGTTGGTAGCGACTCATTTCTTTAAAAATTGGCTGAATGTGCTGCTAATGCATAGCAGTACCAGAAAATTTGATTTTTGTTCATGAATCAGCAGGACATTGGTCTCTCTTTTGATTATAGATGAATATCATTAAATATAACTAATGATGAATATCATCCATGCCTCAGCAAACCTGGGAGGAAATATAAGCATGATTAAAATTTAGCTTCAGAATTATTGTGCATTTTAAAAGTTGTATTTGTTGTATAGTATGGACCTCTGTGAAAGGAAACTGAAAAGTACACAGAAAAAAAAGTCTGAAAAAAAGTCTTAAAAGTTGTTCACAGGTGAATTTATACCTGAATTTATCTCAATAAAGCTGTTAGTTACATAAAGGTTCGAGTAAATTGATCTTAATCCCTGTAAGTGTGCAATATACAAGACTCATCTGAACACAAAAATCTACATTGGCAACAGAAAAGTTGGCTCTTTAGGTGATTCTGTTGGTTTTTATATCTCAATAGTGTATGCAGAGTTGATGCCATTTGTTGTGTATTATTCATCAGACTGACCACTGTTGTCTTTTACTTGAATTTATTAATAAAACACTACCATTGTTGCTACCACGATTGAAATGCAACTCAGTTCTCAAATATTTAATCACAGTGAATTGCAAAATGTAGATTGAAATGGAATCACCAGAGACGTTAGTGGGAGTAACAATAGGCAGTAATTAGAAAAGAAGCAAACTTTTCAGTCCTACTGCCTCGGGATGCCAGTGTTTCCTTAATTTATCAAAAAAGGACAATAAGCAAGGTCACTGTGCAGTAGGGGCTAGTGAGAAATGGAGGCTGATTGACTTTCCCAGGAGACACTTGAATGGATGATCAAGACCTCAGCTTCTAAGTCTGGCAGAGCTGCACCAGAATCACACACAGCTTTGATGGGTCATATAGCTATGTGACTGTAAGTAAGTTTCTCAGGGGCAGGGGGGAAAAAATAACAAGTTTCTCAGTGGTAACCTCAGTTTCTATTTTTGTAAAAGGGGGATGGATGGGTTCAATATTAACTCCGCCAAATGCTTATGATGATTATATGAAACAATGCACAAAACCCACTTGAGGCCTGGTCTGGGTAATACATATTTTATAAACTAGATATTGCATTAAGCTCTTTTGTATATATCATGTCCTTTAATGTTAACAACAATCCCATAAGGTCAGTATTATCATCATCCCCTCCTTACCAATGAGGGAACTGAGTTTTCTCATGTGTAACTAGTAAAGTACTTTCCCAAAGTCACAGCTACTATGAAACCGAGCTGGAAATCCGGCTACTTAAATCTCTGTGACTTTAAATCATGGACCCTTAATCCCTAAATGAAATTAATAATGATAACATTAATAATATAGTAACAACTTCAGTGTAGAGATGCTAATGGACAGATATACTATTAAAATGTCCATGCTTGACTAAATTCCAAGCACCTCTTGGCAGTGGACATCCATTCTCTTCTTGGCTGTCTACCATGGAACCCTTCTTTCTATTATCAACTCAGTCTCCTTTGGCGAAAATCTTGTCCTACCTATACCCAGCACAGCTAAGATATATGCCCATGGCTTGCCTAATTAGACTCTTGTCTAGACTCTTACCCTTGATCAAGTGATGAAGTCATGGAGAGCTAGTGGGAGAAGAATGGGATCACATTCACTCTAACAGGATATCTGTACCAAATTGATCCTGGTGCCAGTCCCCAAATTCTTCCAATAAATCCCTGTGTTACTCAAGATAACCAGTTTCTATTGTTTACAACAACAAACACTGTCGGATAGACCTACTTGCTAAAAGATGATAATGGCATTCTCAACATCCTCATTTTACAGATGCAAAAACAGTCCACCATGTTCATTTTATGGAGGAGGAAGCAGACGAAGTTCAAATGAATTGTCCAAGGTGACAAAGTTAAAAGTGGGTCATTTTCCAATTTCAAGTCTTGTTTGATTTCTAATATTAAACATCTTCCCTTCTTCCAAGAAGAGAAAAGAAAGAAGCCTACATTTGAGAAAATTGGGTGGAAATAGGGTGGGATTCGGTGTGCAGCCTTTCAACCTAGTCCTGATGTTTCAAGTACAGTCATATGTTGCTTAATGAGGATATGTTCTGAGAAATATGTCATTAGGTGATTGTATTCTTGTGTGAACATTGTGGAGTGTATGTATATAAACCTGGTTGGTGTAGCCTACTGTACACCCTTGTAGGCTATATGGTATAGCCTTTGACTACTAGGTTACAAATCTATACATCATGTTACTGTACTGAACACCATAAACAATTGTAATACAATGGTATTTGTATATCTAAACATAAAAAAGGTTTAGTAAAAATACAGTATTGTAATCTTATGAGACCACTGCCATGTATGTCGTTGACTGAAATGTCATTTCTCTTATCCAGTACATGACTGGATTCTTGTGCATTCTTGGTGCTAAAACCACCCTCTAAGCCCTGAAACTGCAAAGTTAGCAAAATCCAACACCCCCCACTTTCCTCTCTCCTTCCCATGCCCTTCTGTTTCTCCTGCTTTCCTGTCTTTGTGGTTCAAGTGCTGTTCTTCATTCATTCAAAGTTCCTTTGTGTGGCACTTGTTCTGGGTGAAATATTGTCCTCCAAAGATTCATGTCCTTCCCAGAACCTCAGAATGGGATTTTGTTGGAAGTAGGGGTCATCACAGCTATAGTTAGTTAAGTTAACATGAGGTCATACCAGAGTAGAATGGGCCTTTAATCCAATCTGATTGGTGTCTTAATAAGAGGAGACACAGAAACAGACATGCACAGAGGGGAGATGATATAAAACACAGAGAGAATGCCGTGAGGGCAGAGACTGGAGTGGTGCATCTGTAAGCCAAGAAACACCGGGATTGCTGCCAACACCAGAAGCTAGGAAGAAAAAAGAAAGGATTCTCTTGAGAGCCTTCAAAGAGAGAGCATGGCCCTGCTGGCACCTGGATATTCTACTTCTAACCTCCAGAACTATGAAACAATACACTTTTTTGTGTGTTAAGCCACCTAGTTTAAAGTACCTCACTGTGGCAGCTCTAGAAAACTAACATGGTGCTCCTAGGCCTGCCCACCTCTGGGTTCCTGTCCTCTGTAATGAACTCACTGCAGTGTTCTTCTTTCTTAGTCTGTTTTCTGCTGCTATAACAGAATACCCGAGACTGAGTAATTTATAAAGGAGAGACTTATTTCATTCACGATTTTGGAGGTTGAGAGGTCCAAGATGGGGCAGCTGCATCTGGTTAGCTTCTGGTGAGGGCTTCATGCTACATCGGTATAACACGGTGGAGAAGTAGAAGGAGAAGCCAGTGTATGAGAAAGAGACTCAACATTAAAGGCAGCCTCCGTTTATCACTAATCCGGTGCCGCCAGAGAGAGAACTCACTCTCCCAACAAACTGTATTCAAACCATGGCACCTTTTAATCAAAGATCCTCTTTGGAGAATTTCCTAATGATTGAGTGAGCAAAGATCCCAGTTTGTCCAGTACAATACCAGGTTACAACTGTTGTTCTGGCACAATTGTTAATTGTGTCACCCTTCATCTCAAAATCATCCCAGTTCCGATAACAAATTCTATGTTCACCCTAACTTCCATCTAAAGGGTACAATTGTTACACAGTGACCTTGGATTCAAAGCTCTCACTTCACCTCACAGTTCACTGCTTCTTTATGTTACATTTGCCAGGCCATGTTGGTAACTCAGTCTTTTTGTTTTTTGTGTTTTTTTGAGTTAGAGTCTCACTCTGTCGCCCAGACTGGAGTGCAGTGGCCGCTCCCAGCCACTGCAGTGTCGACCTGCTGGGCTCCAGCGATCCTTCCACTTCAGCCTTCCGAGTAGCTGGAACTACAGGTGCGCGCTACCACACCCGGCTAATTTTTTATTTATTGTAGAGATGAGGTCTCGCCAAGTTGCCCAGGCAGGTCTCGAACCTGCGGGCTCAGGCAATCCACTCACCTCAGCCTCCCAAGGCACGGAATTACAGGCTGAGCCACCGTCTCTAGATAGACTCAGCCATGTACCTTACCTCAAGCTTCCTTGTCTGCCTTGAATTTTCTTCCTTCTCCCCACTCTCTTATTTTTTCTATATGTTGAAAATCTTTTTTTTGTTGTTTTTTTTTTGGTTTTTTTTTTTTTTGAGTTGGAGTCTCACTCTGTCACCCAGACTGGAGTGCAGTGGCCGCTCCCGACCACCGCAGCCTTGACCTGCTGGGCTCCAGCGATCCTTCCGCCTCAGCCTTCTGAGTAGCCGGAATTACAGGCATGCGCTACCACGCCCGGCTGATTTTTTGATTTATTCTGGAGATAATGTCTCACTGCCCAGGCGGGTCTTGAACCCGCGGGCTCAGGCAATCCACTCACCTCAGCCTCCCAAAGGCGCGGGATTACAGGCTGAGCCACCGTCTCTAGATAGACTCAGCCATGTGCCTTACCTCAAGCTTCCTTGTCTGCCTTGAATTTTCTTCCTTCTCCCCACTCTCTTATTTTTTCTATATGTTGAAAATCTTACTCAACATCATTCAAGGCCCCAACAAAAATGATATAATTCTATTTAGGAACCTCACTTTGGCTCATCTCCTTTAGAGTATGCTTCGCACTCTACCCTGAGTTGCAGTATTTCTTATCTCTCCTCCTTCGAATGCAGATGCTTTGTCTTTTTTGTCGATATATCATGTGTACTAGTGCCTTGAATAATGATTTTTCGCACAATAGGTAGTCAATAAATGTTAGATGAGTAAATATAAATAATACACCATTCCACTCTCCATCTACTTGAGAATATCCCTTTGAGAAATGGAATTTAAAATCTTTTTAAAGGTCCACTTCAAGATATAAGGGTGGCTGATTTGTCCTTTAGGAAGTGACAAATACTCACTTTCCAGAACATAGCTATTATTATTATTTTTTGAGATGGAGTCTCACTCTGTCGCCCAGACTGGAGTGTAGTGGCCGCTCCCGGCCACCGCAACCTGGACCTGCTGGGCTCATGCGATCCTTCCCCCCCTCAGCCTTCCAAGTAGCTGGAACTACAGGCACGCACTACCATGCCTGGCTAATTTTTGTTTTATTGTATAGATGAGGTCTCGCCAAGTTGCCCAGGCAGGTCTCGAACCCGCGGGCTCAGGCAATCCACTCACCTCAGCCTCCCAAAGGCGCGGGATTACAGGATGAGCCACCGAGCCCGGCTAGACCATAGTTATTGAAGGAAAGTGTGCTGTTTTGATCAGCAGCTAGATTCAGCTAGGTGGCAACATGCTAAAATAAAAGGAATGTCTACCACCCAGAACAATGATCTCTGAGGATTTTTAACAACTGGCAGAAAATATGTAGCACTGTTTGTGTGGGTCTCTGTTTGTCTACTTAGAAAAGTAAACAAAGGTATTCAGCAAAATATTGTTCCTACATAAAAGTCTCTGGTACATCTAGCTCAGCTAAATTATAGTCTCTTTTTCAGATCAATGACTCCTATTTGTAGATCATTAAAAGAACACTTAGCTCTTGCCTGCCTTCTCTACTTCTAGGATTCAGGGTTACCTTTGACTACCCAATCTTTCACTGTGTAAGGTAACCCTACTGATCTAGAGCAAAAATATAGCAAACACTCATTATTATGTGGAGTCAATGACATGCATTTGCCACTTCGGAAAACTTAGAAGCTATGTTTTGTAGTGGAGAATAACATCATCTGAGATTCCCCCATTAGCCCAACAGTAGAAAGATGCATTAGAAGTATTCTCTAAAATAGGCAGAAATATCTGTAGCCTGCTCAGGGTAGTCTTGAACCACCACCACCACTTTCCCTCCTAGTGAGACTGCAGCTAGGTAGAATCCCAGTTCTTAAAGTTCCCTGAGTGAACCCATACCAGGATCAGCATGTACAGAAGAAGAAATTTCTGCTCATGTTTATGGTTCTAGAACATTAGGAAGGCCTGAAAATCCAGAAAAAAAAGAAAAAAATACTATACCTCCCATGACTTGACTAAAATCCTATATTAGAGTTTTGTTCCTTTTGATTTAGAGTATTAAAGTATGAACACCCACCTGAGGAGCAATAGCACTTTTTGATGTCATCACTTGTTTATTACCTTGTGATCATATATTACTGTCATATTGTTATTTGATTCTTACACCATTTTTAGCTTTTCATGTCTCAGTGTTCTCCAATTTACCTATGCAATATTTCTAAGGAAAAATGTGAAGTTATAAATGGTAATTAGAGTCTTTACCCAGCAAAAAGCTTATGATGCAATTAAATTATACAACTAGAATGAGTATTAAATCTTGCCAGGGATTTAATGTGGTACATGGGTTGTGTCTATGTAATTCTAGTGCATTAGTAGTAGACTCTTGAGGAAAGAGTAGCATGTGGGAATCAGAGTCCTATTGAACATATTAACATCTCAAGCCTTGGCTCCCAGAAAGAAGGGGATGGAAGGATGGAGTTTAGAGGTTATGAGAGCCTCAGCTAAGTGGACCTCCTGGGGATGCTTCTACTCTAAGCAGGGAAACTAAAGTGGGGGAGCACAGAAAATCCAAGCTGTTCGGACACAGTGGCTTATGCCTGTAATCCTAGCACTTTGGGAGACTGAAGCAAGTGAATTGCTTGAGCCCAAGAGTTCAAGACCAGCCTAGGCAACATAGTGAGACCTTGTCTCTACAAAGTTCAAAAATCAAAAAATTAGCCACCATGGTGGCATATGCCTTTAGTCCCAACTATTCAGGAAGCTGAGGTTGAAGGATTGCCTGAGTCCAGAAGGTCAAGGCTGCACTGAGCCATGATTGTGCACAGCCCCTCAACCTGGGTGACAGAGTAAGACTCCAATTCAAAAAAAAAAAAATGTTAAAAGCTGAGAAGGCAACTTTCCCTCTGGAACCCCCAGTATAAATATTGTGTTAGGTGCTGTTTGTTGGACTGTATCCCCCAAAAGACATATTGATGTAAGTATGACCTTATTTGGAAACAGGTCTTTACAGATGTAGTCAAGTAAAAATGAGGCCATACTGTATTAGGGTGGGCCCCAATCTACTGACTAGTTCCTTACGAGAGGAAAATTTGGACAAAGACACACAGGGAAACGCCATGAAATGGTGGAGGCAGAGGTTGGAGTGATGCAGTTACAAGCCAAGCAATACCAATAATTGCCAGCAACCACCAGAAGCTAGGTGAGGCAAGGAAAGATTCCTCCCTAGAGGTTTTGGAGAGAATGTGGCCATGCCAATGCCTTGCTTTCAGACTCTTGGCCTCCAAAATTACGAAAGCATAACTTTCTTCTGTTTGAACTGTTTGTGGGAATGCAAGCTAGTTCAGCCCCTGTGGAAAGCAGCTTAGAGATTTCTCAAAGAACTAAAAATAAATGTACAATTCAACCCAGCAATCCCACTACAGGGTATATATCCAAAGGAGTATAAATCACTGTACCAAAAAGGCACCTACGCATGCATGCTTATTGTAGCACTAACCACAAAAGCAAAAACAGGAAACCAACTTAGGTGCCCATCAATGGTGAACAGGATAAAGAAAATGGAGTACTTATGCATCATGGAATACAGCACAACCATAAAAAAGAAAGCACAAAATCATATCCTTTGCAGCAGTATGGATGCAGCTAGAGACCATCATTCTGGAAGAATTATCACAAAAGTAGAAAACTGAATTCCATGTGTTCTTTCTAACAAATGGGAGCTAAACACTGTATACACACAGGCACAAGGATGGGGACAACAGACACTGGGGCACTCCTAGTGTGGGGAGAGAGAAGGGGAAGGGAGGGAGGGAGGAAGGTAAGGGTTGAAAAACTGCCCACTGGGTACCATGTCCACCACCTGGTTGACAGGCTCAGTAGAAACCCAAACCTTACTATCAAGCAATATACCTATGTAACCCACCTACACATGTACCCTTGAATCTAAAAAATATAAATAAATAAATAAATGTCTATTGTTTGAAACCACTTAGTTGGTGGTACTTTGTTAAGGTAGCCCTAGGAAATAAATACAGGTAATGTACAAACATTATCTCATGCAAGAAGGCAGATAATCATGTAGACTGATTAAATGATACATGGAGCAAGACGGAGGCTTTCACATCCAATATTCAACGAATATTTCATCCACTAAGTCCCAGGCGTGGCTCTAGGTGTGAGGGATATTTCAACAAATATTTATTGAGCATCCACTGTATTTCAGGCATAGTTCTTGGTATGGTGAATATGGGAATAAACAGGACAGACAAGGTGCCTGCCTTTAAAGGGGTTAAGTTAGTAGGAACGGGGGAAGAAAGAGCCAACACTAAATAATTAAGCTAACTAACAAAAAATTCTAGATTCCAATGTGCTATGAAGGAAATAAACAGGATGATGAGGTAGAGGATAACTGAGGAGTAGTTGATGATACTGATTTGCATTGATCAAGGAAGGCCTCTCCAAGGAAGTGACCTTTGTTCTGAAACTAGAAGGATGAAAATGAAACTACAGTGTAACAAGCTGGGCAGGGAAGCATTCTAGGAAAATCCCTGAGGTATGAAAGAGTTTGGCAAGCGTGAGGAAGAAAGAAGACTGGCATGACTGGAGAACATGGTGAGAAGTGATTTGTAGACAGGAGATGATGTCAGAATGGGGGCAGGGGTCAAATCATTCAAGGCCTTAAAGGTAAAGAGTTTCAGTTTTATTCTAAGAGCAATGGTCAGTCACAAATATTTTAACAAGGGAGAATATAAAATAGTTTTAAAAGACCTCTCTCACTGCTATTATAGAAAAAAAAAGGATTTTAACAGGACAAGATTGGAAATAAGGAGAAGAGTTAAGAGTCCAGGTAAGAGGTGAAGTTTGGATTGAGTAGCGGTCATGGAAGTAGAATGAATTGATTTGGTTGGAGTTAAGAGTTTAACAGGTGAGTACAATCAATCAATTTAAGAGCAAGATTATAAAACATATCCAGAAGTCCTTTGATACCCCCTCTATGCGCCTTTCTCATGAATCCGGGATGTCTATTCTGACTCACTTTTTTTTTTTTATTAATCAATATTTTTTTATTATGGTTTTGTGGGGTACAGTTAAGGGTTAGGTGTACAATTACGTTTCTGACTCACTTTTAACCAATCAAATGCTGTAGAAGTGACACTCCATGACTTCTGAGTTTAGGTCATAAAAGGGGACGTTATTTGCTTGACTATTCTTTCTGGAGCTCTAAATCTACATGTGAGCAATCCAAATGGCCTAAGGCTGCCATGTTGTGAGGAAGCTCAGCTATGTAGTAAAAGACAAATGCATATAAGTAGACACAAAAAAGACAAGAAACCTAACAGAAGACAGGAAAATTATTTGAGTGGCAACTTACAGAAACTCAAAAGGATAAAAATATCCTCAATCTTGCTAGAAAACTGGGAAATAAAAATGGCCACCCCCCCCAGAGTATGACAATATCAAGTGCTGATGGGGATGTAAGGAAGTTATGAGATTCCAAACTTTAAATTTGTAATGGGGTTGAGCATGGTGGCTCACACCTGTAATCCCAGCATGTTGGGAGGCTGAGATGAGAAGATTGCCTGAGCTCAAGAGTTTTTTCTATTTGTTTTTGTCTTTAATTTATTTGTTTTGTTTTTTTTTTATTTTAAAGATGTGGGGTACAAGTCAGGATTAGGTACATAAGTGGTCTACCTACAGGTGAAGTTTGGGCCTCCCATTGGTCCTCACTTTACCTGGTTTAGGATCAGGTACCCTTATTGATGTTATGTGCCACCCCCCTCCCCTGGCAGTGTCTAGCTACTGCCAATCTCTTTCCTGTATTATAATAAATGTTCAGAGTCCACTTATGAGTAAGAACATGTGGTACTCTGTTCTTTGTTTCTGTGTTAGATCACTGAGTATAATAGACTCTAAATCCCATCCAAGTTGGTGCAAAGTCCATAATTTTGCCCTTCTTTGTGGCTGCATAATATTCTATTGTGTATATGTATCACATTTTTTTATCCAGTTCACTTTTGATGGGCAGCTCAGTTAGTTCATGTTTTTGCTATTGTGAATAATGCTGCAATACACATACGTGCACAGGTATCTTTTTTGTAGAATGATTTAAGTTCCTCTGGGTATATTCCAAGAAGGGGGATTGCTTGGTTATATGGAAGGTCAGTTTCTAGATCTTTTAGAAATCACCATACTGTTTTCCACAGAGTTTGTACTAATTTACACTCCCCTTTCTCCACATCCTTGCCAGCATCTGTTGTGTTCTGTTATTAATGATGACCATCCTGACTGGAGTTAGGTGATATCTCATTGTGGTTTTGATTTTCATTTATTTGACGATTAGTGAAGCTGAGCATTTTTCATGTATCTGTTGGCTGTTCACATGTCTTCTTTTGAGAAGTGTCTATTCATGTCTTTTGCCTACCTTTTTTTGAGTTGTAGTCTCACTCTGTCGCCCAGACTGGAGTACAGTGGCACGCTCCTGGCCACCGCAGCCTCGACCTGCTGGGCTCCGGGGATCCTTCTGCCTCAGCCTTCCAAGTAGCTGGAACTACAGGCACATGCTACCACGCCCGGATAATTTTTTGATTTATTGTAGAGACGAAGTCTCGCCAAGTTGCTCGGTGGGTCTCGAACCTGCGGGCTCAGGCAATACACTCGCCTCGGCCTCCCAAAGTGCTGAGATTGCAGGCTGAACCACCGAGCCGGGCCCTTTTGCCTACTTTTTAATGGGGCTGTTTGTTTGTTTGTTTTTTCCTTTCAGCAAGCCCAAGAGTTTGAGAACATCCTGGACAGCATGGCAAGACCTCATCTCTGCAATAAATTTTTTTTTTTTAATTTAGGAGGGCATAGTGGTACACACCTGTAGTCCCAGCTACTTGGGAGGCTGTGGTGGAAGTCTTACCTGAGCCCAGGCAGTCAAGGCTGTGGTAGCCTGATTGTCCCACTTCACTCCAGCTTGGGAGACAGAGTGAGACTGTGACTCAAAAAAAAAAAAAAAAAAAAAAAGTAAAATTAGTGTTGGAATTACAAATTCAAAAATGCTAATGAAATTACAAATTGATTAAACCATTTTAGAGAGTAACCTTGAAATATTTTGTAAAATTGGAGATGTAAATACAGTTTGACTAAGCAATTCCACTTCTAGATGTATGCCATCAGGAGATTCTTAGCTATGAAAATAAGGAATGTCCAATGAAACACAGTTTGCAATAGTGAAAACCTCAAAGAAAAAAAAAACGACTGTGGAGATAATGCAAATGTCTACAGTTGAGTAATGGAATAAATTAAATGACATATTGAAACAAAAAATGAGTAAACTAGATTATATGTATTAACATGGCTAGATATTAAAGACTTTATTTAATGAAATAAAACCAGTTCTGGAAGGATACTTATAGCATGATACCATATATGTAAAGTTTGAAGCACTCAAGCTAATAATATAAATTTTTATGGGCACACAAACATATAGAAAAAGTACCTAAACATGAATTGGAAGGATACACATCAACTTCAAGATAGTTTTTATTTTTGGGAACAGAGCTAGGAGAGTCACCAGAGAGGCATGCAAGGGATTTTCAGCTATCTGTGATATATTCTTCCTTAAAAAATTTTAGAAAAAAGAAGTAAACATGGAAAAATGTACGCATTTGTTCAGTTTCAGTGGTGGGTAAATAGGTGTTCATTCTATTAGTCTGTATTTTTTCAGAGAGTATTTTGAAAATATATTTGAAAAACTATTGAAATATATTTTTTTTAATTTTACATGTGGATTCTGAAGTCAAACCTGAATTTCCTTCTCTACTGACCCTGATATTTAAATACCAATTCTACTACTACAGAAGAGATACATTAGCAACTATATACCTACTAGAAGGAAAAGTTCTATTTCTTCATTTTCTTTAAGTCAGGTGAAATTCAGCTCAGAACTTTTATCCTACTGGATAGGCAGAAAAATTGACATTTACTATTATTGAGAATGAATTTGTTGTTGTTGTTGTTACCTTTGGGTTTACACAAGAATCTGAGAGATTAAGGAGTTATCTGCAGACCAAAGGCCCTCTCATCTTCCTCATCATTGTTTCCCTAACATCCTATTGCTCAGGTCTAAGTGGTCCCTAAAGAGGAGGCTTGCAGGGAGGATTCTTTGCTGTATAGAAACTTAACTTTTTGTCTTCTCTTTTGAAGTATCGCGCCTGTCTTCAGTCATTTCTGCTTTTGACCTCTTATGTCTCTGATGGCAGAGGTGAGAGGGTGCCCTTTCCCAACTGGCTCTAGCTGACTGATTTGAATAATAAATGTTGTCTGGGAAATGTGGTTCTCTGACTGACCAGGCTGGGTCCTGTGTCCACTCATGTCTGTGGTGTTAGGTGTGGAGCACTTCAGGTTTACCATAAGGAGAAGATGGCAGAGACACAAGGCAAGCCAAAAAATGGAAGTCAAGTACAGTGTCAAATAAAAACAGAGCTGGACAGGAGTTAAAGCTGAGAAAGCAGATTTTATTCGGGACCTATTGCAATAAGGGAAAGAGACCTCAGTATAGAACCAGGCTCAATTCCAAATCTAGCATGGACAAGTAGGAATTTATAGCCAATTAGCAGCGTGGGGTCAGTGGATGGAAAATTACTGAGAGAAAGTATCAGGGTCGAGGGATTATGACTAAACTGACTTGACAAGATTCAGATTCTTGTGAAGGTGGGCTAGGGTGATAAGACATCACTGAGAGATGGTGGTATTTCGGGGCTAGAAGGATCTTCATTGTGGGTCTCAGCTCTTGTATCCCATTGACAAAAATTGTAAACACAACATGAACAATAGTGGTGCAAGTAGTAGTTTTGTTAAAAGCAAGGGTACATTCCGTGCAGCAAGAAAAATGGAGCAGGGTGTTCAAAAGAGAAACAGTGCTGAACTGTGAGCTACTGGCGTATGGTGCTTTCTCTTTCTGTTCTCTTATTCCTCTCCTGTCAATCCGCTCTTTTAGTAATTTGATGGTCAGATCTTGGTGTTGTAACCACAAGGCAGAGGGACTTCCAATCTAGAATGAGGAACTTGGGGCAGGGATTGGGCTGAGACTACATGGCCCGGGGTGTGGCTGGAGACAAAGTACCCTCAGGGAGAGGCTCCTCCTGCTCATAACTAACTGCTACCTAACAGTGGGACATGAGGACTTTGATCAGATATCCAGGATGAAAGTTCTCTCTAAACTGACTTAACAGGATTCTGTTCTGCATCTGTGTAATGCAGGCTCACAAGAACCAAAAACATGCACTGACTTTTGTGGCCTACAGGGCTTTAAGGAGTCTGACTAGAGAGGTTGAGGAAAGTCTTTGACAACAGTAACAAAGGTCTTACCTCAAAGGGTTGTTGAGAGGATTAAATGATATATAATACACTTAGCACAGAGGTGGCTGATGGGAAATCCACAATAAATAACAGTTTTTATTAATTATCTTTCATGTCCCTTGTTATTATTGTGATTATGTAACTATTTATATGATTATTCATTAAACATTTTTCTCTCCTGAGAAACTGTAAAATCCAAGAGGACAGAGATTTCTTCATTCAGTACTGTATCTTCAGCACCTGATAGAGTGCCAGACACTCAGTGAATGTTAAGTAACACATTGTTGAATAAACGAATGATGTAATAATGTTATCACATTTGTTTTTTAAGAAATATATGTCGATCTACAAGGAACTCAAACATGCCTAAAGAAAACTTACAAACAGCCCTATTAAAAATTGGGCAAAAGACATGAATAGACAATTCTCAAAACAAGACATACAAGCAGCCAACAGATACATGAAAAAAAATGCTCAACCTCACTAATCATCAGAGAAATGCAAATCAAAACCACACTGAGATACTACCTAACTCCACTAAGAGTGGCTGTCATTAATAAAACAAAAAACAACAAATGCTGGCAAGGATGCAGAGAAAAGGGAACACCTCTACACTGTTGGTGGGCATATAAGCTAGTTGGAAAGCAGTGTGACGATTCCTAAAAGAGCTAGAAATTGACCTTCCATACAGCCCAGCCAATCCCCTTCTGGGAGTATACCCAGAGGAAATTAAATCACTCTACAAAAAAGATACCTGCCCACACATATTTACTGCAGCACTATTTACAATAGCAAAAACATGGAACCAACTGTGCTGCCCATCAAAATTGGACTGGATAAAGAAACGTGGTTTATATACCTGATGGAATATTACACAGTCATAAAGGGGAACAAAATTATGGACTTGTCAGCAACTTGGATGGATTTAGCGTCTATCATACTCAGTGACTTAACACAGAAACAAAGAACTGAGTACCACATGTCCTCACTCATAAGTGGACCCTGAACATTTACAATAATACCATAAGAAAGCGATTGGCAGTAGCTGGAAACTGCTTGGAGGTGGCGGGCAACATAACATTTGTAAGGGTACCTGATCTCAAAGCAGGTGAAGTGGGGACCAACAGGCCCAAACTTTGCCTTTACAATGATCACTTGCATACTTAATCCTGAATTGTACTCCACATCTCTAAAATAAATTTTTAAAAAAAGAAATATATGCCAAAATACTAATTTTGTGTGAAACCAAATGAATGACAGAAAAAGACTGACACTAGGCATGGTGGCTCATTGCTATAATCACAACAATTTTAGAAACTGATGTGGGAGGATTGCTTGAGCCCAGGTGTTTGAGACAAGAATGAGAAAAAAATGTGAGACCTTGTCTCTATAAAATATATATTTTATGATAGGCTGGGCATGGTAGTGCATGCCTATAGTTCCAGCCACTTTGGAGGCTGTGGTAGGGGGATCACTTGAGCCCAGGAGGTCGAGGCTGCCATGAACCGTGATCACACCACTGCACTCCAGCTTGAGAGACAGAGCGAGACTGTGACAAAGAAAGAAACTAACAAGAAATGTGTTTTATAGTGTTTTTATTATTTCTGCTCACAAATTTCCCAAATGTGCTTTAGTAAAATTATTGCCAATTTGTGAATGAGAATTGGATGAGTAATTTATATGAAGTTTATACACGGAACTAATTAAAGTCATTAAGCTTGCCATACTTTTGAGTCACATAATTTAGTCACTCTGTAACAAACTTTATAGCACATGTTTTCAAATACAATATCTTTTGTTTATCTCAGGTCATGTGTAAGGTCTTAGAAATATTTTCAGGTTGTGCTATATAGATAAAGTTTTGGATTATGAAAAAGAACACATGCTCAAGGTTAATGAAACATAATTTTAAAAACCTAATTCCTTATGTTAAAGAAAGTAGTTCAAGTGGTGTCTTAATCCATTTGGGTTACTATAATAAAATATCATGAACTGTGTGGCTTATAAACAACAGAATTTTTTTTTTTTTTTTGAGTTGGAGTCTCACTCTGCCACCCAGACTGAAGTATAGTGGCTGCTCACAGCCACCGCAGCCTCGACCTGCTGGGCTCCAGCGATCCTTCCTCCTCAGCCTTCCAAGTAGCTGGAACTACAGGCGTGCGCTACCACGCCCGGCTAATTTTTTGATTTATTGTAGAGATGAGGTCTCACTATGTTGCCCAGGTGGGTCTTGAACGTGCGGGCTCAGGCAATCCACTCACCTCAGCCTTCCAAAGGCACAGGATTACAGGCTGAGCCACTGAGCCCGGCTGAACAACAGAAATTTATTACTCACAGTTCTGCAGTTGAAAGTCTAAGATTAAGGTGCCAGCAAATTCAGTGTCTGGTGGGGCCTGGTTACTGAACAGCCATCTTTTTGTTGTATCCTCACATGGTAAAAACATGAGAGAGCTCTCCCGGGTGTCTGTTAGAAGGGCACTAATTCCATTCATGAGGGGGCCCTTGTGACCTAATCACTTCCCAAACATCAAGACCCCACCTCCTATTATGATCGTTAGGAGGATTAGGAAGATCAACATTGAGGATTAAGATTTCAGGATGAGAATTTTGAGAGGACACAAACATTTAGACCGTTGCAAGTAATAAAAACAGATTTTATTCAGGAACTATTGCAATAGGGAAAAAGAGGTCTCAGTATAGAAATAGTCTCAGTTCCAAATATAGCATGAGCAAGTGGCGATTTATTGCCAAGGAGCAGGGTGGAGTCCATGGATGGAAGATTACTAAAAGTAAGTGTGAAGGGGATTCTGGCTAAACTTAACTGACAAGATTTCTTGCTGAAGATAGGCCAGAGTGTTCAGATCTCACCTGGGGAAGGGTGGGAATGAGGTACTTCATCGAATATGGGGAGGTGATCACATGTCAAGGGTAGGAAGTTCTCTTTAACTTGACTTAATAGACTTTTTGAAATAGGGTTGGTATCCTCTGCGTGATGACATTAGGAGGTAGAGACTATGGGAGGTGATTAGGTCAGGAGGGAGCTTTCATGAACATGATTCACGCCCTTTTAAAAGAAACCCTGGAGTGCTCGCTCACTTTTTCTGCTCAGGAACTGGTAATAAGCAGGTCTGGCAAGGATGGAGTCTAGTTGAGAAAAGAACTTAGAGGAGCTCAACTAAAGTTTGGTTAAGAAAATTTTGTCACTTACTAAGCCTTTTGTTTTTCCACGGTTATTTTTCAGAGGATATTAACCCAAAGTTACAAACTGCTAGAATGGTGTCACAGCCTGACTGGGTTCTTATGCATGCTACCCAGGAAAACTGAGACTGACTCAGCTATTACAGTAGAGAAAGAGTTTAATATTTCAAAGCAACTGAGTGAGGAGAATAGAAAATATTTCTCAAATTTGCCTCCCTGAGAGTTTTAGGTTCGAATTTTTAAGGAATAATTTGGAGAGTGGGGGTTAGGGAATGGGCACTGCTGATTGGTTGGGAATGAAGTAATGGCAGGAGAGGGTTGAAACTGTTTTCTCACAGCTGAGTCAGCTTCTGGCCAAGGGTTGCAGGACCCTTGCAAGAAGCCAGCTTTTTGGTATGTGTCTGGGGTCCAGGTGAGGCTTTAGGTCCATCAGAGTGTAAGGTCTGAAAAACATCTCAAACACCATTCTTAGGTTTTATAATTAGAGAGGCTATCTATAAAGCAAGTCCCAAGACCACAGGCTGCTGACTCCTGGGCAGTAAGCCATTATAGAGACAGTTTAGGAGGAATGTATGCTATAGGTCAGATCCTGGTGATTAGAGCTACTCACCAGCCCTTTGGCTCATCAAACTTTAGAATGCCATCAAAGAGATCTGTGCAACCTTATGCTTGTGTTTCAAGGAAAATATGTTCATCCGCCTCATGGGCAGCTTGCCCCCTCCCCAAGGGTCAGGATACGAAGATAATCAATTGTTCTTTATTGAAGTGAAAGCAAACATAGAAACAATAGATTTGCTGATTTCTAACCATAGCTGCACCTTTGCAGGGCTCAGGTCTTTTCTATTTACCCCATGACCCTATATTAATTTTGTGTAGGAAGTTTCAATGATATAGGGAAGAAAAATAATTTTCTCTTCAATCCTCATAGGTTCTTGGTTTGAATGGATTCCTGTAACAAAAGGTAGATTAACAAGAAAAAAAAAAAAAACAGAAGTGTATTAACATGTATATTTCACATATACATAAGAGACAGGGAATGAGTAGTTCTCAAAAAGACAGCTTTGAATTCCAGCTTATATAACATCTTTGACAAAAATTAGTAAATTTAGCCGGGCTCAGTGGCTCAGCCTGTAATCCCGCGCCTTTGGGAGGCTGAGGTGAGTGGATTGCCTGAGCCCGTGGGTTCGAGACCTGCCTGGGCAGCAAGACCTCATCTCAACAATAAATCAAAATATCAGCCGGGCGTGGTAGTGCATGCCTGTAATTCCAGCTACTTGGAAGGCTGAGGTGGAAGGATTGCCGGAGCCCAGCAGGTCGAGGCTGCTGTGGCCGGGAGCGGCCACTGCACTCCAGTCTGGGCAACAGAGTGAGACTTCAACTCAAAAAAAAAAAAAAATAGTAAATTTTAGAGAAGTGACAAAACAAAGGCAAAGCACTGTTAAATTAAATTTTGTCTAAAGCTATCTTTTTTTGTATTTTTAATCTCAGCCTAAAGGTTACTTCGTACATAGTGAACTGTAACCTAACTAGATATGTAAATACACTGTAACCTACTCTTGTGACAATCACCTAGTTTTGGTCAACCAATGGCAGCCAAATGTTCACACCAGGTTCAAATGAGGCAAATGCGGAATTTTAATGAATATGGCCATTCAGTACATCACCTCCATTATCCATAAATCGTCAACCTCGTGGCAGAGCTGGAGGCTAACTCTATTCTATTCTGAGGGTTGCACAATTCACAAATACTTCTTTGCCCAATTAAACTCTGTTAAATTTAATTTGTCTAAGGTTTTTCTTTTACCAGATCCTTAAGTCTCTGAAGGGGTCAATTGTGTGAAGGCAAATAAATGGCAGGTAAAGGTTAGTTAGTAAAACTTGCTAATTTAGATTCCTCTTGGTACCATCTTTAGGCAGTTGAGTTCAAAGTTGGCCTCAGTGATTAACTTTTGTTCTTCCTGGCAGAAGAGAGGGCAGGACACCCTTTGTTATTATAAGTCTATATACTGCTTTCAGGAAAATGGAGTACAGAGAGCTTTCCTGCATGTTTCTAAATTGTCTTTAGTTCAACAATCCTTCACATTTTGGGGTGGCATACTCTGGTCTCTCACATTTTCGACAATTATTTCAAGGCAGTTGTCTTAAAATTTACTGTTTAGACATATATTGAGAAATAAACTAGTCACAGGTTGTGAAATATCTTAACTCCGGTGAAAGCCAGATTGATCTTAGTCAGGAAAAATTATGTAGTGTTATATAACTAGGTGAGCAATCCAGAACAAATATATGCAATGGAAGTAGTGAGGCATAGGACTGCCAATCAATGATTAGTGAAGCACTTAGATGAATGGCATAATTTATGTAGAACTAATTTTATTCTCTTCAATTAAAAGCAGACATATTTGAAAAGTAGGAGATTTGTGATAGGCCAAGTAAAAGTACTGGTTTTATTTGCACAACCATAATAAGCATGCCTTTGGAATTGGTATGTTTAAATTGCCCACCCTGAGTCACATTTTGGTAGCGACTGGCCAAATAACTTGAGATCAAAAGGCACTCTTTGAAAGAACTGTATAAATGTTTTCAGTGAGTGTCTTTCCTGCCAGAACTCATTTTAATGTCCCCTTGGCTCAGACTTTTGGCTGAGGTCGGGAACAATAGGCGCTAAGCACCTTTACATTAAGTCTTCAACCGTCTGTGCCACACTTGCAAAAGTCTTACTCCGAAACCTGTTCTGCTTGAATTAGGCCACCCACCTAACTTCAGGTACAGAAAGGAAGCTGTGTGCCCCATCCTCTGATGAGGGAGCGACAGAGTTGTTTCCTTCCCATTTTAAACCAAGTGATGAGAAGCTTCAAGAAAATCAAAGAGCTTGACCTATGCCCTTGGGGTTGGATGGTATAGGACCTGATATCAGACTGTGTTTGTTCATTGCAATAGTTCCTCTCCCACGCTCCAATAGTCCCTACCCCCACCTTTGCAATAATCCTTCTGAATGAAATATCTCCCCTTACTAAGTCTGGATTTGTTATTTATTTGCCAGGGTTTGAAGAGAATGGGGAAGAGGAGAGCCGATAGATGCATGCCTAAAAGACAGGGAGTTGAGTGCAAGTCTGTAGGTCAAAGTTGGTGAAGACACACCTTGAATCAAGAAAATTGTAGGTGAGAAAACTCAGGAATGACTGAGGCAAAGGGGTAGAAAGAAATGACTCCAAAGAAACATAAAGGCACCCCATGGGACAAAAAAATCAGCATTGGGACATTGAGCTCACTAATGCCCAGTGACTTTACCACTGGGAAAACCTTTTTGCTCATTTTCCCCCTTTGTCTTATGTGGGTATGTCTCAAAACAGTAGCTGGTAAAGGTAGGATTAGATGAAGGAAGAAAATGACCAAGAAACTGACCACAGTCTTGTCCTCCAAACCTGAAGCTCTTAGTGCTAGAAGAGACATTTTACATTAAATGATAATTCTGAGTTTTGACATTACAACGGACTAGACTTTTTAAAAATCTAAAAGAGATAAGGGAATTTGTGTACTACCTGATAATTCCTGGAGTCAAGAGTGAGAACATTTATGCCCCTGATTGACTTTGATGAAAGTGTGGGCAAAGAATATATTTTTTTCTCAACAAATGCTTTAGTTTACATACAGTAATGCCATAGCACCATACATTGTCTACTATTTTATTGTTGTTGTTCCTATTTTTAAAATGAGAAAAAAAGAAAAGTGAATATACTGATAATAACGATGAAATATATACTATGTACTTTGTGTTAGGTGCTGGATACACAGCCATGTTTTCCTGTGTGATAACTGTGATGGTTAATATTATGTGTCAGCCAGGCTCAGTGGCTCAGCCTGTAATCCCCGCGCTTTGGGAGGTCAAGGTGAGTGGATTACCTAAGCCCCCCAGTTCGAGACCTGCCTGGGCAACTTGGTGAGACCTCATCTCTACAATAAATCAAAAAATTAGACGGGCATGGTAGCGCACGCCTGTAGTTCCAGCTACTTGGAAGGCTGAGGCGGAAGGATTGCCGGAGCCCAGCAGGTCGAGGCTGCAGTGGCCGGGAGCGGTCACTGCACTCCAGTCTGGGTGACAGAGTGAGACTCCAACTCAAAAAAAAAAAAAAAAAAATTATGTGTCAACTTGACTGGAACAAGTGGTACAAACGTAGTTCTGGGTATGTCTGTGAAGGTGTTTCTGTTGCGATTAAAGTTTGCACTGGAAGACTGGGTAAGGTGGATTGCTTTCCCTAATGTGAGTAGGCATCTTCCAAACACTTGGAGATCTGAACCAAACAAAAAAGTTGAATAAAAGGGAAAAATTGATGCCTAATTGCTTGAGCTAAGACTTCTTTTTTCTGCCTTTGGACTTGGACTCAAATTGAAACATTGGCCCCTGGTAGGTCTTGAGCCTGCCGGCCTAGAACTTATCAGGTCTCCTGGGTCTCAGACCTTTGGATTGGACTAAAACTATATCATTGCCTCCCCCAAGTTTCTGCTTATCAACTGTTGATCTTGGGTTCTTGCCAGCCTCCATAGCTGTGTGAGTCAACTCTTAATAATAAATCTCTCTGCATATATAACGCACATTCATACACACACCCTATCAATTTATTTCTGTGGAGAACCCTAACTAATACAATGTCACTATCCAAATAAATGTCGGTCATAAGTGCTATAAAACATATCATAAGCAGATTTAATCTAGTCATCAAACTGTAGAGAAATATGTACTCATCTGGCTTCAGACTGAAAATAATAACAATAAAATAAAATCTATTGACCACTTAGAAATCCTATTTATGTTCCATGTTGAACATCATACCTCACTTTCTTTAAGTGGTAGAGAGTATGTCATGGTGAAGGAGGGGTGCTAAACCAGACAATGTGAGTTCAAATCCTGGTTTTGCCACTTATTTGATATCAGATGAGTTATTTAAATGCTCTTTCATTTATTTTCAACATCTGTAAAATGAGGTGTATTCGTTATCTACTACAGCGTAACAAATCACCTCAAAAACTAGTGGTTGAAAACAGTAAACTTTTATTGTCTCATGGTTTCTTTGAGTCATGAATTCAGAAACAGCTCAGCTGGGTGGTTCTAGTTTGGGGTCTCTTATGAGGTTGCAGTCAAGATGTGAGCTGAACTTCATTTGAAGGCTTATCTGGGGCCAGGGTTTCCATAGCAGCTCACTCATGTGGTGCTTACTGTTAGTAGGTAGCCTTAGTTCCTGCCCGCCTAAGGTCCTTTGTGAACTGCTTGAGTCTCCTCACAAGACGGTGACCGGCTTCCTCCAGAGTGAGCAAGTCAAGAGAGCAAGATGGAAGCCACAGTGTTTCTTATGACTGGCCTCAGAAGTTGTGACACACAACCACTTTTGTTGTTGTCCTGTTGGTTATACAAGTCAGCTATCTTCACTGTGGAAAGGGTGACACAAGAGCATGGATACCAGAAGATGGAGATAATTGAGAACCATCTTGAAGTCTGGCTACCAAATGGTGATAATAACATACTTAGACCCGATAGTGTATTCTGTAACATATTCACTAATTTAGTATGTAAGGCACTTAGGGATTATTTAATATGTAAAGCACTCAGTAACTATGACCTATTATTATAATTTTTACTTTCCCTGAGTTTCACTCTTCTTTTTCCAGGGAGAAATATTTCCAGTCAGCAAACCAACTATCTTTCCCATTAATTGATATTATTAGAACAAAAAAAGCACACTCTGCTGTTCTTACATATTTTATTCACTTCTAATCAACTGCCTACTTAACACTTCATCTAGATTTGGCAAAGAAACTTAAATTCAGCCAAATCAAAATCATGATATTTAGCCCTAAAATGCCAGCATCCCCTTTCTCAATGAAAGCAACCACCATTTACCCAGAAACCCAAGAGTCATATTTAATTTGTCCCTCTCCCTTCTCCTAATAACTATTCCATAATCATAAGCCTTATGATCAAGAGGAATTGGAAGTACTACTGTAAGGGAGAGTTAACTTTTAGCTTTAATAGCAAGAACATGGAACCAACAACCATGCTGCCCATCAAAAGAAGACTGGATAAAAAAAAAATGTGGTACATATACACAATGGAATACTACGCAACCATAAAGAAGAACAAAATTATGAACTTCGCAGCAACCTGGATGGAATGCATCTATAATACTGAGTGATGTTTCACAGAAACAAAGAACTGAGTATTGCATGTTCTCACTCATAAGTGGACCTTGAACAATTATCGTAATACTATTAGAAAAGGATTGACAGTAATGGGAAACTGCAGGGGTATGGGGGTGGGGCGGGGAGATGGGATTGGCAGTAGTGGGAATCTGCCTGCGGAAGGGAGGGCACACCTCATCAACAAGGATACCTGCAAAATGAATATTTGTATACCTAACCCTGAATTGTACCCTACAATTTTAAAAATAAAAATTAAAAACAAACTTTTAGCTTTATATTAATAATTATTACAACAAATAAATGCTAAGTCAGCCACTATGTACCTCTTTACTCTCTCTTCGTTACTGCTAAGTTGTCATTATGAAAAAGTATGACTACAAATGAGACCCAGAAGCAGAATAGGTTCGCAGCACCTTAAGAAAAGCACTTGGCAAACAACAAGTCTTCATTATCTAAGGAAAATAAATGCCTATTAAAATCTATTTGAAGATTATATTTTCATTGGCATAAAGTGTATGTTTCACCATAATAGCAAACTACCCTCTATCAAAAATGGGCAATGAGCAATTTTTGACTAATATCTTTTAGAAGAGTTTTCTAGCAGATTCTTCCTTAAAAATATGACTGCGTCTGTATAAATGCAGGAAAGATCTGGCAACCCCAGGATTTAACTTCAAAAGATAAAGCAACAAAGAGAGACCTAGGGAGCTATTAAGGAAACATCAGTGTGACTCAGATTTCCTTCTGTCATTTGCAGGTTCAATTTTGTTTGAAAACAATTCTGGGGAACGGGAGTAGGGTGTCTTGGAGCAAACAATTGTAGTCCAATTACTTAACTCTCCTTTTCAGAGGACTGCCTCATGAGGTTCCTGACAGGTTATCACTATAAATATATGATCTCTCAACTGAGTTGCTGATAAATATTGAGTGACGGCCAGATAAACATTTCATTTCCAACAAATGACTGGCATATACAGTATTTAGTCTATTCTTGGTTGGTGTAGAGTGATAGATTTGACCTCTAGGACAGGCCAAGGGTTGGCCAGTCACATGTGTAGAAGTTGAGACAACGATATATCTGAATAGAAGAGTATTTCCTTGGCCCATAGATTGTCCCAGGGTGTTCCTGAGAGCATGGCCAAGAGACTTTCAAACATTTTACTTCTCCTGTCATATCATCAAGGAACACATCCCAGATTTCAAAGCCATGTTTGAATATGGCAAAACCTTTTATCCCTTGCCAAATTTTAAAGTAGTTGTCATATCAGACAGAACTGATACATTTTGGTAAGATGAAATAAATTTCCTTTATGTTTTCTAGAGCTTAATTACTGCTTCTTGACTATTGTACATTTTGGTATACACTGTTATTTTGAAAGATGAGGTGAGAATTCATACAGTAAAAATTAATAAATAGAAATGCAAGTTTAAATCACAGCTAATTTTCAGAACTTCTACCAGTAAAAATGTTTTAATGTTCATGCAACCTGTTTAGAATGACTATTGTCTCAAAATATTTTGGTTGGTTCTTACTTTTTTAAACAAAAAATAGAAGAATCCAAAAGTCATTTTCCTCCCTAATCTTATTTATATCTTTCCATCTCTTACATCAACTGCTTTTAAGTCAATTACTTGACATAAATAAATAAATAAGTAAATAAATAAATAAATCTGTCTTGTAAATCACTATTGTTAAAGGAATGAAGTATTTGCTAAGTAATTGCTCCAAGGGGAAAAAAAAATTCAAATTATTTTACATTATTCATTTTTCATAAGGCAAGATCAGAGCTTTTCTGTTAATTTTTTTGGAACTAATTAAAAAATAAAAGAATAGTAGGCAAAATTCTTACAACTCTTTTCAGTTTATCAAACCTGTAGAAACAGACCATTGACATTGACATCCAGTTATAACTGACATCAATAGTTCAGCTGAGAAACCCAGGTAGGATATGGAAATGCTTATGTGAATTCTTTTTTTTTTAAATGTTGAAAAAGATGTTAATATTTGTCCAAGTATAGTTCACTTTATCAGTGTTAGAATACAATTTTAAATCTTCACACCTAAAAAGAAGTCAAATAGTTTTTTTTAAGTGGGAATTAAAACTGTAACTCTACAAACTACCTTCCAACTGCTTGTCAGAGTCATCCCAGGTTCACAAGAATCTTCATCCTATGCCAGTATTAAAAATTTCTTGTTCTTAGAAACATAGCCAGAATATAAGAAAATATCACTAAACAAAAAACTCCATCACCAAATTAAAAAAAAAAATGAAAACAAAAAAGTCCTTATCTCAAGGTCCAAAACATTCAATAATTATGTCTCATTTAATGAGTATTTGCAAGATCTCTTCAAAAAATTGGCTAAATTTTAATTATGGTTTAAAAACACTGAGATAATTTTTGGAAGGAAAAAAAAAAGAATCTAAAGACCTGCCCCAGGCTGTGACCAGCACAATTGTACAGGGACCCACAGTCACAAAGAATCCACAATTGTGGTTTCATACTCTGTCTGGGAATGCTTAATCATTTTCTCTTTGAGTTTTATTAAGTGAAGTTCCATGGGACAATGGAGCATGCTCTTGGGGTTTGGAACCTCAGCTCACACATGGTCCATCCTCCCAGACAGGTTCTTAGTTGCCTGCTCTGCTCCCAGGGCCCACCTATTCTGTTCCTCCAGTCCCTGACTGCTGTCCATCCAGGCTCTGATGGCGGAGGGTCTGGTTTAGAAGCCCATGCCCAGAGCATCTTGGCATGAGGGCATGGTGGGAGGTATCCCCCACCATGGGTTGTCAGCACCATGGCTCATTCACGATGACAGACTGGGGGAGGATCTGCCCATGCTCCTTCCAGGTACCTAGCTTATCCCTGAGTGAAACCTGCAATATCCTCAGGGATGCTGTTCTGTTATGGGTAGAGTTAGCAGGTCAGTAGAAAGGGAAGATGCTGCCTCAACTTCCACAACCCCAGCCAGGGCGAGGGCTTGGCTTTGGAGGATTGGGAGAGAGGGTGAGGGAGGGAGAATTCTACAGCTGGTGAACTGCAAGTCTGCCAATGAGTGAGAAGGATCTGCACTTGCCCACAAGTATCCCGATTCCCCAGGGAGCATGATATTAAACAGCAAAGAAAAAAACACAATAACTGGTGGAGAGCAGACCCTTCAGAACGACTACATTTGGAGTAATTTCCCAAAAATGTGTAACCTTTAGTAATGTCTACAAAAAAAACCAAAAACACCTTTTTTTGGTTGGTTTTTTTTTTTTGTCAGGGTCTTACTCTGTCACCCAGAATGGAGTCTCCGCTCACCACAGCCTTGACCTCCTGGGCTCAGGTGATCCTTACACTTTAGCATCGCAAGTAGATGGGACTATAAATACATGCCACCACACCCTGGCTAATTTTTTTTTTTTTTTTTGGTAGAGTTGAGGACTCTATGTGCCCAGGCTGGTCTCGAACTCGTGGCCTCAAGCAATTCTCCCACCTGGGAGAATCCACCACGCCCGCCCAAATTTGTATTATTGATTGGCAAGTTTTTTACTAGAAGCAGCAGATGTCATATAAAAATGATGTATGCTTGTGGAAGGCAGCCATTTGAGCTTAGATTGATCACTTGTGCTGCTTATTCTGTTTCCCACTCCAATTCTTCCTTCCCCCATCTCTATTCTGTGTTGGAGAAGGCCGCAGTCTATAGACAGCATCACCTGGGGCTTCCTTGTCTGCTGGTGTCCACTGGGTCCAGTAATGTTAGTAAATAGTGTGTGATGGAGCAGGAAGAAAAATTGGGGGTGTTTGATTCCCTTAGCTCCCTTTTTTGCTGGGTGAAGTATGAACAGAGGCTGCCTTCTTCAGCTCTAGATCTTGTTGAGACCTCCCCCCCCCCCCCCGTGGCTCACTAAGCTGTCCCCTCCTCTTGGGGACCTGTGGGTAGTAATAGCTTCCCACCGTTGTTAGTTCAGGGGTGCTTTGTTACCCCCTGTTAGTTTCCTTAATTCTGCTCATCACTCTGTGTATAGCCCTTTCTTTCTTTTCAGTTTTCCTTGGTCAGACCCTTTGGGTCTGCTTTCTGTTTCTGGCAGCACTCTGATTGATGTAGGCATACAAGTGGAAGCGATTCAAGTTTGTAGCTCCGAGGCATTTTATTGGAGCCCACATCTTGGAACCATGCTGTCTTCTTATTTCCTGGTAAATCCCTAGGCACCCTCTGGTGTCCTGGCAATATGCTAGCTTGGCTGACTGGACAACGTTTCCCCAAATTCTCTTCCCTGTGTCTTTCTAGTTAGAGTAGGTAACAGCGATTTTCAAAAAGGGAAAGGGAATAGCATCTAGGCTCCGAGGACCTGTGGAGAGGCACCAGGTACTAGGGCAGCTGGTGCCTGTCGGCAAATACCGGTTGGCTCCCCTCTTTAGTGTGTGCTGTACCTGGGTCTGCAGCAGTTGCATCACCCCTAGAACCTCCCTTCGCTCTTTCATGCTTAGGCCAGGGGTATGTTTAGCTCTAAGACTAGAAGTGCCAGCTACCCCTGTAGGATACCGCATCATCAGCTTTGGAAGTGACGAGACTCATCAGGTTCCAGTCTGTCTGTATGGGTCTAGCTCGGCTGCATGGGTTCCAGTCCCTTTATTCCCCTCCGTGATTTCTCTTCTGTCATCCCTTCCTGCCTGTAGCCCTGAAGACTCAAGGTCAAACGCCAGACAGAAAGACTGCAGTCCTATAGGGAATGCCCAACCCACCCCCATGATTGCCCGAGATCAATCCTTGTACAATATCAATATTTGTATGATAAAGAATATATAAAGTAGGTTCTGGGTCTCCCGTCAAACCTGGACATGCTTATACCACCATTCTTTTATCTTC
Source organism: Carlito syrichta (assembly GCF_000164805.1). NCBI lineage: Eukaryota > Metazoa > Chordata > Mammalia > Primates > Tarsiidae > Carlito > Carlito syrichta. The sequence continues at coordinate 346,145 of NW_007247435.1, forward strand.
CCAAATGTACATTAGATGTTTAAATACTTTCTGCTATTTGTCTTCCTTCTTTATTAATACTACTTCAACTATAATTTCAGATCCTCATTACCTTCTAAAATATCTTAGAAATAACACTCTGAAATCGTATTCCTTTGAGAACATAATTAACTAATTAACATCAATCTGGATGCCTGCTTTGAGGCCATTAGCATCCCACAGAGGCTATGATTTGTAAATTAAACTAAAATTCAAATAGCCTTTTTCTGTTAAGTCTCAAACTATTGTGTAATAGTTATTAGGCTTCTGTGAAGATAGATATTTTTAAATTATTTAAACTTAAATTTTAAATGACCTGTGCATTTCATTTATCCATATTAATGCCATTATTTCTCTCCTTTTAGCCATCTTTTCTCTTCTTTTTTCTCTTCAGTTATATAGATGTCTACATTGGTCAGAACATGGGCATTATTTATTATTGTAATAAACTGCTATACTATACCATATTAGAAGGTAAGCAAGCTCCTTCCATTCCAGTATTTACCAGTGGAAGGTCAAGACCTTTTTTCATTGGGAACCAATAAAAATCTCTTCCACCTGAGTCCATTTCTGATTGTAACATTCACTGCAAACACAAAATTTTTCCATATTCTTTTTATATAAATTTTCACATAATTTAAATTCCATTATTATGTCATTCATGTCTCGAGCGGGGTGTGTGTGTGTGAGAGAGAGAGAGAGAAAGAGAGGGGGGAAGAAAGAAAGCAAAATAATCGAAATGGTTTTTATATTCTAGAAGTGGCTACGTTCCTATTTTCTTTCTTATTTTGGAATTTATCCATCAAAGTTAAGACTCCAATGCATAGTGTATATTAACTGTGTAATATTTATATTTGACAAAATATTTGGTAACAACATTCACAACAAATTATGTCAGAACATTCTAAGAATGCCTTTGCTTTTATGGATCATGAAATATTGTGAATTTATACTCAAATATTTTTATATTAAAAAGGGGGAAGTTTATTTTTGTAAAGACAAGTAAAATAAACATGACTAGCATATCTAAGAATCACAAGATCTTCTGTTTATTTCAAAACGGAAGAAGGAAAAAACCTAGAATCTTAACATTTCTTGTCAATTTGTGAAAATAACTGAGTAAAACAAAATAATTATTTAGAAAACAATATATTTCAAAAGTTTTTTATACCAGACTGAAAAATATTATTTAAGGTAGCCTTTAAAATTGGATTTTCTTTTGTAAGTGAACTTTCTCATATAAGATAAATAAAATATTCATATTAATAAGAACATGCATTACCTTATTTAATTAAATGCCATCCACAGTGGAACTCATCAATCTGAAGAGGTTAATGGACTTGGACTGTTAGATCCTTATAAAAGCTAAGTCAAGATTTTCTTCTGATTTTAAAAATCATTTTCTAAATCAAATGCACATATATTGACACGGTCTTCATTTTAGTTAAAATATGTTTATATTAAAAGTAATTGGCATGAAACCTGGACAATGTTCTATTCCACTAATTTTATAGTCATGGGTAGCTCACTGCAAATAGATGAAAAGCAGGATCAGTAATTTCCTGAGCCAGAGCTCAGTTCGTAATTAACACAGTTTGTTTTGGTGCAGTGAAGAAAGGGGAGATAAATAAATTCATAGGAAATTCAGTTTAAATTAACATTAAACTTTTCCTAGTAAAATATATTGTTTAGTATTAATTTACTACCAACCAATTGATTTCATTTGTATGATAAGTATTCCATACTTCCCTAAAGTATAGGCAAGCATGACAAACAATAACACTATAGTATTATCCAGATTTTCAAAAACATAGTAATTACTGAAAAGAAGCAGACAATTTATGTTCTGTTTTCAATGTGGAACAAAGGAAAGAAGTCATTTACCTTGTGAATGTTATTTCTTGCTCAATGTAACAATTACAGTATTGAACATTTTAGAAAATCAATGGTATTTCAACAGAAGATGAAGATTATCAAGTAATATTTAGATCCAGAATTCCTAGTTAGTGGGAGTCTATGAAATAAATAAAAGGCAACATGCTCATTTCCTCTCCAGGAAACAAAGTAATTAAATTATCCTATTTTAAATAGGATTGATACTATTAGTTCTTGAATTGATGTAGATGGATTTCAATACTTTCTATTTTGTAACATTGAAATCACCCTTCCACATATTGTGATAGTATTAAGCATGCTATTTTTCTTGGATTAGTTGCCTAACACTCTACTCTTAAGGGATTTGTATATTATATACTATACATTATACATTATATATTATACTACTATTAGGTGATTTATATAGTCAATTTCATAGTTTGATATCTTTAACCATGGATGTTAGCTCTTTAACTGTCTTAACATCTTAAAATAAATAGAACAAACATTTAAATGCATCAGTGTGAATGTATTTATATGTCTCTAAAATTTCAATCACATACTTCATTCTGTTGGTTTTAGCAGCAATAACTCACAAGAGAAATTTGGGAGTTATACTACAGAGTGATTTTCCTACATGAATTCAAAGACAAACATAGTGTTGATTTAGGTCTAGTAAAATTTATTGCCAGAAACACTTCTTTAGGGTTCTAAGTTTATACAAAAATAGTCATCACACTTTTTCTGACTCACATTTTAATTTTATGAAGTAATGCTATGCTATGTAGACTCTACTGCATGAATTTCACTCCAGAATATAACTGCAAAGCTAGAATTTAACACTGATCAATCTATTTTCAGGATTGTCTGCCATGAAATTCCTGATTGATCCCTTTGGTTGAACTCTGTTAACTGATTTCTCCTTTCTCTGTTTAGATAGATTTATAGACCTATCAAACATCACATAAAGTCAGACGTATTGAATTGTTATTTAATGAGGCTTCTCAGTCAGTGTTACACACTAATGATGTAAAAATTTTAAGAGCAAGTTTGGAGAATAAAACTGACTAACATTTTATCCCTTAAAGAATTGAAAATCCTTTATCATCATGAGAACTTGTTCAAATATATATGCATATAAATTTGACTTAATACAGTGCATCTAAAACTTAAATAAAAAATCTTTTTTTTTTTTTTGAAACAAGCATGCTTACTGCCATTTGTTATATTTTCATACTTCTATGTTATTCATCTATGGTCAAAGGACAGTAGATTTTTAAATAAGCAAACATTACAAGTCAATATGTTATCTGAATTTTAGGATAATCTTCCTAAACATATTTCGTCTTCATTTTTTAAAAACAGCTGCTTTTGTTACATGGATGAATAAGTTGTTTGATATTCAGCAGTTTGTGGGTTCCTTGAAAGGGAAGCCAGGATCACAAGGCTGTAGCATGGCTTCACCAAGAGCATGTGATGCAATACTAATCTTTTTTTTTTTTCTTAAGACAGTGTGACTACAGGGATAATTAAGGGGTATACTGTAGACCCAGGGTGTTTGCACTTCAGCAAAGCGTTTGACAAGGTCTCTCATAAGATATCACTGAAGATGAGATGGAGAAGTATTCGCTGGTAAAGACAGTTGGATAGATTGAGCCCTGGATGAATAATCATAATCAAGAAATGTCAAAATGATCATAATCAAGTGCCAGCTCTGTCCTTGGCCCTTTGCTGATCAAATGATTAATGCCTTAGATGAAAATACGAAGCCCCTTAGACTTATAACTAATATAAAAAGACTGAATAACAGAAAGTTCTGGACAATTGGGTTGAATTTGCTAAGATGAGGTTCAACACAATAAGTCCTTGATACTTGGTGTTTAAAAAAATTGAGTAGGTGGGATTGGAGGAGATTTAGCTCAGCAATTTTAGTGAAAATATGAGTCAACAGAAAGATGTGACTCTAAGCAAAGCTATGCCGCCCTTGAGCAGCAGTACTAAAACAGTAATGTCCAGAGTGAGGAAGGATATTGTCTTACTCTGTTCAATCAGATCCCACTTGAAAAATTGTGCTTCATGTGCAGTGGGAGCTTGTTCAAAAGAAAGTGATCAGAACAGGGAAAGAATTCCAAAGCATGTGATATGAGAAACAGTGATATAAAGTAGGAGGCAAGAAGACTAAGGGAATCCAAAATCATGACTTTAAAAACATTTGAAGGACAAGAAGGAAAAGAAGAAGGATTAGACTTGAGAAGGGTGACACTGAGACCGTCCTCCCCCAGAAGAGGAAATGCTCTTTGTGCAGATCAGCGTGAGCTTATAAATGTAGACAACTGATGGAATTAGAAAGTTACCATTTTGCAACTGCCATTGAAATAATTGACTCAGGCAGGGATAATCAGTAGATCCCAAAACCAATAAGACAAAAAGTGGTGAGAAATAGGATATTCACAGGGTGTCAAAGCATTAACCCACAGATTATGTTCTGCTATAGTATATTTTGAGAACACAATTTAGTTTTAATGTGATTAATATATTAGGAAACAATTTGAATATAATGCAGATTTTGTACTTGCTTATGTATGATTTAATCCTCAAAAGTCATCTTCTGTCACCCACGTGTACATGCAAACTTCAGGACTTTTTCAGGGGAAAGTGACCTATTTATATATTTGTATATATATATTTGTATATATATATTTCTTAACCATTTAATATGTGTAAACATGTGCACTATTTTTATAGGCTCTTATTTTTTTCTAAAATGTACAATTAATGATTTTTGTATGTATTGTGCCTCTAACTTGGTTTTTCCCATAAGCCCCGTGGTTTTTATTTTGCAATTTTTCATACCTGATGTTTTTTAGTACCACATCTGTGAAGTTACAGCAGACTCACTGTACTTGCTAATCACAAAGTTTGCAAGTATCCACAATAGAGTGAACTTGCTGTTCACTCTGATGTTACATACCTCTTAATGTGATGGAATATGTAGTGCACACATAACCTATAAAATGGTCAGAAATGTCTATGTGGAATCTACTCAAGTCTATATAACTAAACAAAATGGGATATATATTTTCTTTTTTTTTTTTTTTTTTGAGTTGGAGTCTCACTCTGTCGCCCAGACTGGAGTGCAGTGGCCGCTCCCGGCCACCGCAGCCTCGACCCGCTGGGCTCCGGCGATCCTTCCGCCTCAGCCTTCCAAGTAGCGGAATTACAGGCATGTGCTACCACGCCTGGCTGATTTTTTAATTTATTGTAGAGATGAGGTCTCGCTGCCCAGGTGGGTCTCGAACCCGCAGGCTCAGGCAATCCACTCACCTCAGCCTCCCAAAGGCGCGGGATTACAGGCTGAGCCACCGAGCCCGGCTTATATATTTTCCTATATTCACATGCATATATGAAGGGTAGGCTCAGAATTCTCAATTAGCACAAATATCATACTTAATTTGAAAACAACTAAAATGAAATCAGCTATGAAAAAAATTCGCAGAAAATTAGGAAAATTTAAAAACAGATTAGGTATTAGATGATAATAGGAAATTACTGCTTATTTTCCTAGGTGTGAAAATGGTATCATGATTACACAGGAGAATATCTTTTTCTTAGGAGATGCATAATGAAATTGAGAGAAAACAACACAATGTGTACAATGTGATTATTCACCATGGTATTCTTTCAAAATTATGTCTTAAAGATTTAGCAAGCCGGGCTCGGTGGCTCAGACTGTAATCCTGCGCCTTTGGGAGGCTGAGGTGAGTGGATTG